>NW_027274449.1:0-63581 GCF_030028105.1 Mobula birostris
GCACTAGTCCCCGCTCCATCACGGGCACTAGTACCCCCTCCGTCAAGGGCACTACTCTCCCTCCATCACGGACACTAGTCCCCCACCCCCCTCCATCCCGGGCACTAAGCCCATCCATCACGGGCTCTAGTTTGTCCCTCCATCCCGGGCACTAAACCCCTCCATCACGGACACTAGTCCCCCTCTATCACGGGCACTATTCTCCCCTCCGTCACGGGCACATTTCCCCCGCCCTGCATCACGGGCACGAGTCCCACCTCCATCACGGGCATTAGTCCCACTCCATTACGGGCACTAGTCCCCCTCCATCACGGGCACTAGTCTCCCTCCATCACAGGCACTAGTCTCCCTCCATCACGGGCACTAGCCTCCCATCCATCACGGTAACTAGTCGCTTCCTCCATCACGGGCACTAGTCTCCTCTCCATCACGCGCACTAGTCTCCTTCCATCACGGGCACTAGTCCCCCCCTCCATCCCGGGCACTAACACCCCCCATCACGGACACTAGTCCCCCTCCATCACGGGCACTCTTCTCCCCTCCATCACGGGCACTAGTTCCCCCCCCCTGCGTCACCGGCACGAGTCCCAACTCCATCGCGGGCACGGACCCCCCGCCCATCACGGGCACTAGCCTCCCTCCATCACGGGCACTAGCTCTCCCTCCATCACAGGCACTAGTCTCCCTACATCACGGGCACTGACTCCCTCCATCACAGTCTCTTGTCTCCCACCATCCCGGGCACTAGTCCCCCTCCAGTACGGGCACTAGTTCCCCCTCGATCACGGGCACTAGTCAGCCCTCCAAAACGGGCAATAGTTCCCTCTCTGCATCATGGGCACGTGTCCCCCCTCCATTACGGGCACGAGTCCCACCTCCATCACTGGCACGTCCACCTCCATCACGGGCACTAGTCTCCCCCTCCATTACGGGCACTAGTCCCCCGACCATCACGGGAACTGAAACCCCCTCCATGACACGCAATAATCCCCCTCCATCACGGGAACTAATTCCCCCTCCTTCACGGGCAGTAGACTCCCCTCCATCACGGGCACTAACCCACTTCCATCACCGGCACTAAGCCCATCCATTACTGGCACTAGTCCCCCTCCATCACGGGCACTAGTCTCCCTCCATCACAGGCACTAGTCTCCCTCCATCACGGGCACTAACCTCCTCTATCACAGGCACTAGTCTCCCACCATCACGGACACTAGCCGCCCGTCCATCACGGGCACTAGTCCCCCCCTCCATCCCGTGCACTAACCCCCCTCCATCACGGACACTAGTCCCCCTCCATCACGGGCACTATTCTCCTCTCCGTCACGGGCACTAGTTCCCCCCCTGCATCACGGGCACGAGTCGCACCTCCATCACGGGCATTAGTCCCACTCCATTACGGGCACTAGTCCCCCCTCTATCACGGGCACTAGTCTCCCGACGATCATGGGCACTAGTCCCCCCTCCATCAAGGGCACTAGTCTCCCGACGATCACGGGCACTCGTCCCCCCTCTATCACGGGCACTAGGCCTCCTCCATCATGGGCACTAGTCCCCCCTCTATCACGGGCACTAGTCCACCTTCCATCACGGGCATTAATACCCCCTGCATCACGGGCACTAGTTCCCCCCTTCCATCAAGGGCACTAACACCCCTCCATCACGTGCACTAGTTTCCTTCCATCACGGACACTAGTCTCCCTCTCCATCCCGGACACTATCCCCCCTACATCACGGGCAGTAGCCCCCTCCATCACTGGCACTAACCCCAATCCATGACGGGCACTAGTCTCCCCTCCATCACGAGCACTAATCCACTTCCATCACGGGCACTAAGCCCCCTCCATCACGGGCACTAGCCCCCTCCATCACGGGCATTAGTCTCCCGACGATCACGGGCACTAGTCCCCACTACATCACGGGCACTAGTCTCCCTCCATCACGGGCACTAGTCCACCCTCTATCACGGGCATTAGTCACCCCTGCATCACAGGCACTACTCACCCTCCATCACGAGCACTGGTCTCCCCTCCATCACGAGCACTAGTCCACCCCTCCACCACGGGCACTGGCCCCCTCCATCACGAACACTAACCCCAATCCATGACGGGCATTAGTCTGCTCTCCATCACAGGCACTAAACCACTTCCATCACGGACACTAGTCTCCCAAAGATCACGGGCACTAGTCCTCCCCTCCATCACGGGCACTACTCACCCTCCATTCCGGCACTAAGCCCATCCATCACTGGATCTACCCTCCCTCCATCACGGGCACTTCTCTCTCTCCATCTCGGGCACTAAGCGCATCCATCACTGGATCTAGTCTCCCCCTCCATCACGGTCACTAACCCCAATCCATGACGGGCACTAGTCTCCCCTCCATCACGAGCACTAACACACTTCCATCACTGGCACTAGTCTCCCGACGATCACGGGCACTAGTCCCCCCTCCGTCATGGGCACTAGTCTCCCTCCATCACGGGCACTAGTCCCCCCTCCATCATGGGCACTAGTCTCCCACCATCACGAGCACTACTCACCCTCCAGCACGAGCACTAGTCCCCCCTCCATCACGAGCACTTGTCCACCACTCCACCACGGGCACTAAGCCCCCTCCAGCACGGGCACTAGCCCCCTCCATCACGGACACTAACCCCAATCCATGACGGGCAAGAGTCTGCCCTCCATCACGGGCACTAACCCACTTCCATCAAGGGCAATAGTCTCCCGACGATCACGTGCATTAGTCCCCCCTGCATCACGGGCACTACTCACCCTCCATCACGAGCACTAGTCTCCCGTCCATCACGAGCACTAGTCCACCCCTCCACCACGGGCACTAGCCCCCTCCATCAGGAACACTAACCCCAATCCATGACGGGCACCAGTCTGGTCTCCATCACAGGCAACAGTCTCCCGACGATCACGGGCACTACTCTCCTTCCATCACGGGCACTAGTACCCCGCCCCCCTCCAACCCGGGCACTAAGCCCATCCATCACGGAACTAGCCCCCCTCCATCACGGGCACTAGTCCCCTCTCCATCACGGGCACTAGTTACACCCTTCCATCAGGGGCACTAACACCCTTCCATCACGGGTACTAGTCCCCCTCCATCACGGGCCCTAGTCTCTCTCCATCACGGGCACTACTCTCCCTCCATCACGGGCGCTAGCCCCCGCACCCCTCCATCCCGGGTACTAAGCCCATCAATCACGGGATCTAGTCTCTCCCTCTATCACGGACACTAGTCCCCCTCCATCACGGGCACCATTCTCCCCTCCGTCACGGGCACTAGTTCCGCCTCTGCATCACGGGCACGAATCCCACCTCCATCACGGGCATTAGTCCCACTCCATCACGGGCACTACTCTCCCTCCATCACGGGCGCTAGCCCCCGCCCCCCTCCATCCTGGGTACTAAGCCCATCCATTACAGGCACTGGTCCCCCTCCATCACGGGCACTAGTCTCCCTCCATCACAGCCACAAGTCTCCCTCCATCACGGGCACCAGCCTCCCGTCCGTCACGGGAACTAGTCACCTCATCCATCACGGGCACTAGTCTTCCCTCCATTACTGGCACTAACCCACTTCCATCACGGGCACTAGTCTCCCGACGATCACGGGCACTAGTCCCCCCTCCATCAAGGGCACTGGTCTCCCGACAATCACGGAACTAGACCACCTCTATCACGAGCACTAGGTCCCCTCCATCATAGGCACTAGGCCTCCTCCATCATGGGCACTAGTCCCCCCTCTATCACGGGCACTAATCCATCCTCCATCACGGGCACTAGTCCCCCCTCTATCATGGGCACAAGTCCCCCCTCCATCCCGGGCACTAAGCCCATCCATCACGGGCTCTAGTCTTTCCCTCCATCACGGGCACTAGTCCCCCCTTCCATCCCGGGCACTAACCCCACTCCATCACGGGCACTAGTCCCCCTTCATCACGGGAACTATTCTCCCCTCCGTTATGGGCACTAGTTCCCCCCCTGCATCACGGGCACGAGTCCCACCGCTATCGCGGGCACGGGTCCTCCCCTCCATCGCGGGCTGTAGTCCCCCGCTCCATCACGGGAACTAAAACCCCCTCCATCACGGGCACTAAACCATCCATCACGGGCACTAATCCCACTTCCTTCACGGGCACTAACCCCCCTCCATCACGGGCACTACTTTCCCCCTCCGTAACGGGCACCTGTCCCCACTCCATCACGGGCAGTAGTCCCCCGTCCTTCACGGTCACTAGTCCCCCCTCCATCACGGGCACTAACCCATTCCATCACGGCCACTAGTCTTCCTCCATCACGGGCACTAGTCTCCTCTCTATCATGGGCACTAACCCACTTCCATCCCGGGCACTAAGCCCATCCATCACGGGATCTAGTCTCTCCCTCCATCACGGGCATTAGTCTCCCTCCATCATGGGCACTAGTCCCCCCTCCATCACGGGCACTACTCTCCCTCCATCACGGGCACTAGTCCCCCCTCCATCAGGGGCACTAACCAACTTCCATCACGGGCACTAAGCCCATCCATCACGGGCGCTAGTACCCGCTCCATCACGGGCACTTGTCCCCACTCCCTCACGGGCACTAGTCCCCCCTCCTTCACGTTCACTAGTCCCCCCTCCATCAGGGGCACTAACCAACTTCCATCACGGGCACTAAGCCCATCCATCACGGGCGCTAGTACCCCCTCCTTCACGTTCACTAGTCCCCCCTCCATCAGGGGCACTACTCTCCCTCCATCACGGGCACTAGTCCCCCGCACCCCTCCATCCCGGGCACTAAGCCCATCCATCACGGTATCTAGTCTTTCCCTCCATCACGGGCACTAGTCTCCCCGCAATCACGGGCACTAGTCTCCCTCCCTCACGGGCACTAGTCTCCACTCCATCACGCGCACTAGTCTCCCCTCCATTACGGGCACTAACCCACTTCCATCACGGGCAGTAAGCCCATCCATCACGGGCGCTAGTCTCCCTCCATCATGGGCACTAGTGCCCCTGCATCACGGGCTCTACTCTCCCTCCATCACGGACAGAAGTCCCCCGCGTCCCTCCATCCCGGGCACTAAGCCCATCCATCACGGGATCTAGTCTCTCCCTCCATCACGGGCACTAGTCCCCCCTCCATCACGAGCACTAGTTCCACCCTTCCATCAGGGGCACTAACACCATTCCATCAAGGGCACTAGTCTCCCTCCATGACGGGCACTAACCCACTTCCATCACGGGCACTAAGCCCATGCATCACGGGCGCTAGTCTCCCTCCATCAAGGGCACTTGTCCCCGCTCCATCACGGGCACTAGTCCCCCCTCCATCACGGGGACTAATTCCACCCTTCCATCACGGGCACTAATCCCCCTCCATCACGGGCACTAGTCCCCGCTCCATCACGGGCACTAGTCCCCCCTCCATCACGGGCACTACTCTCCCTCCATCACGGGCACTAGTCCCCCTCCATCACGGGCACTAGTCCCCCCTCCATCACGGGCACTAGCTCCGCCTTACATCAGGGGCACTAACACCCTTCCATCACGGGCACTAGTCCCCCTCCATCACGGGCACTATTCTCTCCTCCGTCACGGGAACTAAAACCCCCTCCATCACGGGCACTAAGCCATCCATCACGGGCACTAATCCCACTTCCTTCACGAGCACTAACCCCCCTCCATCACGGGCACTTGTCGCCCCTCCATCTCGGGCAGTAGTCCCCACTCCATCACGGGCACTAGTCCCCCCTCCTTCACGGTCACTAGACCCCCTCCATCAGGGGCACTAACCCACTTCCATCACGGGCACTAAGCCCATCCATCACGGGCGCTAGTCCCCCCTCCTTCACGGTCACTAGTCCCCCCCTCCATCAAGGGCACTAACCGACTTCCATCACGGGCACTAGACCCCCTGCATCACGGGCACTACTCTCCCTCCATCACGGGCAGAAGTCCCCCGCCCCCCCCCATCCTGGGCACTAAGCCCATCCATCACGGGATCTAGTCTCTCCCTTCATCGCGGGCACGAGTCCCCCCTCCATCACGAGCACTAGTCCCCCCTCCATCACGGGGACTAATTCCACCCTTCCATCACGGGCACTAATCCCCCTCCATCACGGGCACTAGTCCCCGCTCCATCACGGGCACTAGTCCCCCCTCCATCACGGGCACTACTCTCCCTCCATCACGGGCACTAGTCCCCCTCCATCACGGGCACTAGTCCCCCCTCCATCACGGGCACTAGTTCCGCCTTACATCAGGGGCACTAACACCCTTCCATCACGGGCACTAGTCCCCCTCCATCACGGGCACTATTCTCTCCTCCGTCACGGGAACTAAAACCCCCTCCATCACGGGCACTAAGCCATCCATCACGGGCACTAATCCCACTTCCTTCACGAGCACTAACCCCCCTCCATCACGGGCACTTGTCGCCCCTCCATCTCGGGCAGTAGTCCCCACTCCATCACGGGCACTAGTCCCCCCTCCTTCACGGTCACTAGACCCCCTCCATCAGGGGCACTAACCCACTTCCATCACGGGCACTAAGCCCATCCATCACGGGCGCTAGTCCCCCCTCCTTCACGGTCACTAGTCCCCCCCTCCATCAAGGGCACTAACCCACTTCCATCCCGGGCACTAGACCCCCTGCATCACGGGCACTACTCTCCCTCCATCACGGGCAGAAGTCCCCCGCCCCCCCCCCATCCTGGGCACTAAGCCCATCCATCACGGGATCTAGTCTCTCCCTTCATCGCGGGCACGAGTCCCCCCTCCATCACGGGCAGTAGTCCCACTCCATTACGGGCACTAGTCCTACCTCCAACACGGGCACTAACCCGCCCTCAACTCGAGCGCTGATCTCCCCTCCATCACGGGCACTATTCCCCATTCCATCACGGGCACTATTCTACCCTCCGTCACGGGCACTATTCCCCATTCCATCACGGGCACTATTCTACCCTCCGTCACGGGCACTATTTCCCCTCTGCATCATGGGCACGAGTCCCCCCTCCATCACGGGCACTAACTCACTTCCATCACGGGCACGAGTCCCCCCTCCATCACGGGCAGTAGTCCCACTCCATTACGGGCACTGGTCCTACCTCCTTCACGGGCACTACTCCCCCTCCATCACGGGCGCTAGACTCCCCTCCATCGCAGGCACGAGTCCCCCCCTCCTTCACGGGCACTACTCCCCCTCCATCACGGGCGCTAGACTCCCCTCCATCGCGGACACGAGTCCCCCCTCCTTCACGGGCACTACTCCCCCTCCATCACGGGCGCTAGACTCCCCTCCATCGCGGGCACGAGTCCCCCCTCCATCACGGGTACTAGTCTCCCCCCAATCACGGGCAGTAGTCTCCCCCTCCGTCATGGGCACTTGTCCCCACTCCATCACGGGCATTAATCCCCAGCTCCATCACGGGAACTAAAATCCCCTCCATCAGGGGCACTCGTCCCAACTCCTTCACGGGCACTAACCCCCCTCCATCACGGGCACTAACCCCCCTCCATCACGGGCACTAGTCTCCCCTCCATCACGGGCACTAGTCCACCCCTCCACCACGGGCACTAGTATCCCCTCCATCACGGGCACTAGTCCACCCCTCCACCACGGGCACTAAGCCCCCTCCATCACGGGCACTAGTCCCCCCTCCATCACGGCACTTGTCCACTTTCATCACAGGGACTAGTCCCCCAACCATCACGGGTACTAGTCTCACCCTCCATCACGGGCACTTCTTCCCCCTCCATCACGGGCACAATTCCCCCGACCATCACGGGCATTAGTCCACCCTCCTTTACTGGCACGAGTCCCCCAACCATCACGGGCACATGTCTCTCCCACCATCATGGGCACTTGTCCACCCTCCATCACGGGCATAAGTCCCCCGACCATCACGGGCATTAGTCCACCCTCTTTTAAGGGCACAAGTCCCCCGCCTATCACGGGAACTAAAATCCCCTCCTTCACAGGCAATAATCCCCCTCCATCACGGGCACTAGTCCCCCCTCCTTCACGGGCACTAGTTTCCCCTCCATCACGGGCACTAACTCACTTCCATCACGGGCACTAGTCTCCCCCTCCATCACGGGCACGTCCCCCCTCCATCACGGGCACAAGCCCCCGACCATCACGGGCATTAGCCCACCCTCTTTTAAGGGCACGAGTCCCCTGACCATCATGGATCTAGTCTCTCCCTCCATCAGGGGCACTAACCCACTTCTATCACGGGCACTAGTCTCCCTCCATCACGGGCAGTAGTCTCCCCTCCATCACGGGGGCTAACTCACTTCCATCACGGGAACTAAGCCCATCTATCACAGGAGCTAGTCTCCCTCCACCACGGGCAGTAAGCCCCCTACATCCCGGCACTAGTCTCCCCACTCCATCACGGGCATTAGTCCACCTTCCTTTAGGGCACTAGTCCCCCGACCATCACCGGCACTACTCCCCCGCTCCATCACGGGAACTAAAACCCCCTCCATCACAGGCACTAACCCACTTCCATCACGGGCACTAGTCTCCCTCCATCACGGGCATCAGTCCCCCCTGCATCATGGGCACTTCTCTCTCTCCATCCCGGGCACTAAGCCCATCCATCACAGGATCTAGTCTCCCCCTCCATCACGGGCACTAGTCCCCCCTCCATCACGGGCACTAGTTCCGCCTTACATCAGGGGCACTAACACCCTTCCATCACGGGCACTAGTCCCCCTCCATCACGGGCACTATTCTCTCCTCCGTCACGGGAACTAAAACCCCCTCCATCACGGGCACTAAGCCATCCATCACGGGCACTAATCCCACTTCCTTCACGAACACTAACCCCCCTCCATCACGGGCACTTGTCGCCCCTCCATCTCGGGCAGTAGTCCCCACTCCATCACGGGCACAAGCCCCCGACCATCACGGGCATTAGCCCACCCTCTTTTAAGGGCACGAGTCCCCTGACCATCATGGATCTAGTCTCTCCCTCCATCAGGGGCACTAACCCACTTCTATCACGGGCACTAGTCTCCCTCCATCACGGGCAGTAGTCTCCCCTCCATCACGGGGGCTAACTCACTTCCATCACGGGAACTAAGCCCATCTATCACGGGAGCTAGTCTCCCTCCACCACGGGCAGTAAGCCCCCTACATCCCGGCACTAGTCTCCCCACTCCATCACGGGCATTAGTCCACCTTCCTTTAGGGCACTAGTCCCCCGACCATCACCGGCACTACTCCCCCGCTCCATCACGGGAACTAAAACCCCCTCCATCACAGGCACTAACCCACTTCCATCACGGGCACTAGTCTCCCTCCATCACGGGCATCAGTCCCCCCTGCATCATGGGCACTTCTCTCTCTCCATCCCGGGCACTAAGCCCATCCATCACAGGATCTAGTCTCCCCCTCCATCACGGGCACTAGTCCCCCCTCCATCACGGGCACTAGTTCCGCCTTACATCAGGGGCACTAACACCCTTCCATCACGGGCACTAGTCCCCCTCCATCACGGGCACTATTCTCTCCTCCGTCACGGGAACTAAAACCCCCTCCATCACGGGCACTAAGCCATCCATCACGGGCACTAATCCCACTTCCTTCACGAACACTAACCCCCCTCCATCACGGGCACTTGTCGCCCCTCCATCTCGGGCAGTAGTCCCCACTCCATCACGGGCACTAGTCCCCCCTCCTTCGCGGTCACTAGACCCCCTCCATCAGGGGCACTAACCCACTTCCATCACGGGCACTAAGCCCATCCATCACGGGCGCTAGTCCCCCCTCCTTCACGGTCACTAGTCCCCCCCTCCATCAAGGGCACTAACCCACTTCCATCACGGGCACTAGACCCCCTGCATCACGGGCACTACTCTCCCTCCATCACGGGAAGAAGTCCCCCGCCCCCCCCCCATCCTGGGCACTAAGCCCATCCATCACGGGATCTAGTCTCTCCCTTCATCACGGGCACTAGTCCCCCCTCTATCACGAGCACGATTTCCACCCTTCCATCAGGGGCACTATCACCATTCCATCACGGGCACTAGTTTCCCTCTTGACAGGGACTAACCCACTTCCATCACGGGCACTAAGCCCATCCATCACGGGCGCTAGTCTCCCTCCATCACGAGCACTAGTCCCCGCTCCATCACGGGCACTAGTCCCCCCTCCATCACGGGCACTACTCTCCCTCCATCACGGACACTAGTCCCCCGCCCCCTCCATCCCGGGCACTAAGCCCATCCATCACGGGTATTAATCCCCCTCCATCACGGGCACTAGTCTCCCTCCATCACAGGCACTAGTCTCCCTCCGTCACGGGCACTGACTCCCTCCATCACAGGTTCTATCTCCCACCGTCACGGGCACTAATCCCCCTCCAACACGGGCACTAACCCGCCCTCAACTCGAGCGCTGATCTCCCCTCCATCACGGGCACTATTCCCCATTCCATCACGGGCACTATTCTACCCTCCGTCACGGGCACTATTTCCCCCCCTGCATCATGGGCACGAGTCCCCCCTCCATCACGGGCAGTAGTCCCACTCCATTACGGGCACTAGTCCTCCTCCATCACGGGCACTACTCCCTCTCCATCACGGGCGCTAGACTCCCCTCCATCGCGGACACGAGTCCCCCCTCCTTCACGGGCACTACTCCCCCTCCATCACGGGCGCTAGACTCCCCTCCATCGCGGGCACGAGTCCCCCCTCCATCACGGGTACTAGTCTCCCCCCAATCACGGGCAGTAGTCTCCCCCTCCGTCATGGGCACTTGTCCCCACTCCATCACGGGCATTAATCCCCAGCTCCATCACGGGAACTAAAATCCCCTCCATCAGGGGCACTCGTCCCAACTCCTTCACGGGCACTAACCCCCCTCCATCACGGGCACTAACCCCCCTCCATCACGGGCACTAGTCTCCCCTCTATCACGGGCACTAGTCTCCCCTCCATCACGGGCACTAGTCTCCCCTCCATCACGGGCACTAGTCCACCCCTCCACCACGGGCACTAAGCCCCCTCCATCACGGGCACTAGTCCCCCCTCCATCACGGCACTCGTCCACTTTCATCACAGGGACTAGTCCCCCAACCATCACGGGTACTAGTCTCACCCTCCATCACGGGCACTTCTTCCCCCTCCATCACGGGCACAATTCCCCCGACCATCACGGGCATTAGTCCACCCTCCTTTACTGGCACGAGTCCCCCAACCATCACGGGCACATGTCTCTCCCACCATCATGGGCACTTGTCCACCCTCCATCACGGGCATAAGTCCCCCGACCATCACGGGCATTAGTCCACCCTCTTTTAAGGGCACAAGTCCCCCGCCTATCACGGGAACTAAAATCCCCTCCTTCACAGGCAATAATCCCCCTCCATCACGGGCACTAGTCCCCCCTCCTTCACGGGCACTAGTCTCCCCTCCATCACGGGCACTAACTCACTTCCATCACGGGCACTAGTCTCCCCCTCCATCACGGGCACGTCCCCCCTCCATCACGGGCACAAGCCCCCGACCATCACGGGCATTAGCCCACCCTCTTTTAAGGGCACGAGTCCCCTGACCATCATGGATCTAGTCTCTCCCTCCATCAGGGGCACTAACCCACTTCTATCACGGGCACTAGTCTCCCTCCATCACGGGCAGTAGTCTCCCCTCCATCACGGGGGCTAACTCACTTCCATCACGGGAACTAAGCCCATCTATCACGGGAGCTAGTCTCCCTCCACCACAGGCAGTAAGCCCCCTACATCCCGGCACTAGTCTCCCCACTCCATCACGGGCATTAGTCCACCTTCCTTTAGGGCACTAGTCCCCCGACCATCACCGGCACTACTCCCCCACTCCATCACGGGAACTAAAACCCCCTCCATCACAGGCACTAACCCACTTCCATCACGGGCACTAGTCTCCCTCCATCACGAGCACTAGCCCACTTCCATCACCGGCGCTAAGTCATTCCATCACGGGAGCTAGTCTCCCTCCATCACGGGCATCAGTCCCCCCTGCATCATGGGCACTTCTCTCTCTCCATCCCGGGCACTAAGCCCATCCATCACAGGATCTAGTCTCTCCCTCCATCACGGGCACTAGTACCCTTCCATCACGGTCACTCGTCTCGCGTCCATCAGAGTCACTAATTCTCCTCCATCACGGACACTAGTCCCCCCTCCACCACGGGCACTAAGCCCCCTCCATCACGGGCACTAGCCCCCTCCATCACGGGCACTAACCCCAATCCATGACGGGCACTAGTCTCCCCTCCATCACGAGCACTAACCCACTTCCATCACGGGCACTAGTCTCCCGACGATCACGGGCACTAGTCTCCCCCCAGTCACCGGCACAAGTCCACCCTTCCACCACGGAGCCTAAGCCCTCTCCATCACGGGCACTGGTCTCCACATCCGTCACGGGCACTTGTCCCCACATCACGGGCATTAGTCCAGCTCCTTTACAGACACTAGTTCCCCCACCAACACCGGCACTAGTCCCCCGCTCCATCACGGGAACTAATACCCTCTCCATCACGTTCACTAAGCCCATCCATCACGGGCACTAGTCCCACCTCCTTCACGGGCACTAACTCCCCTCCATCACGGGCACTAGTCTCCCTTCATCACAGGCACTAGTCTCCCTCCATCACGGGCACTAACTCCCTCCATCACAGGCTCTTGTCTCCCACCATCACGGGAACTAGTCCCCCTGCAACACGGGCACTAGTTCCCCCTCCATCACGGGCACCAGTCTCCCCACGATCACGAGCACTCGTCGCCCTCCATCACGGGCACTAGTCCCCCGACCCCCTCCAGCCCGGGCACAAATCCCATCCATCACAGGATCTAGTCTCTCCCTCCATCACGGGCACTAGTTCCACCCTTCCATCAGGGGCACTAACACCCTTCCATCACGGGTACTAGTCCCCCTCCATCACGGGCACTAACTCCCTCCATCACAGGCTCTTGTCTCCCTCCATCACGAGCACTAGTCCCCCTGCAACACGGGCACTAGTTCCCCCACCATCACGAACACTAGTCCCCCCTCCATCACGGGCACTATTCTCCCCTCCGTCACGGGCGCTAGTAACCCCCCCCCCCAGCATCATGGGCACGTGTCCCACCTCCATCGCGGGCACGAGTCCCCCCTCCATCACGGGCACTAGTCTCCCCCCAGTCACCGGCACTAGTCCACCCCTCCACCACGGAGCCTAAGCCCTCTCCATCACGGGCACTAGTCTCCACCTCCGGCACGGGCACTTGTCCCCACATCACGGGCATTAGTCCAGCTTCCTTTACGGGCACTAGTCCCCCCACCAACACCGGCACTAGTCCCCCGCTCCATCACGGGAACTAATACCCTCTCCATCACGTTCACTAAGCCTATCCATCACGGGCACTAGTCCCACCTCCTTCACGGGCACTAACTCCCCTCCATCACGGGCGCTGGTCTCCCCTCCATCACGGGCACTAAGCCCATCCATCACGGGCAGTAGTCTTCCTCCTTCACGGGTACGAGTCCCCCCTCCATGACGGGCACTCTTCCCCCGCTCCATCACGGGAACTAAAACTCCCTCCATCACATGCAATAATCTCCCTCCATCACGGGCACTAGTCTCCCCCCAGTCACCGGCACTAGTCCACCCCTCCACCACGGAGCCTAAGCCCTCTCCATCACGGGCACTAGTCTCCACCTCCGTCACAGGCACTTGTCCCCACAACACGGGCATTAGTCCAGCTTCCTTTACGGACGCTCCATCACGGGAACTAATGCCCTCTCCACATCACGGGCATTAGTCCAGCTTCCTTTACGGACGCTCCATCACGGGAACTAATGCCCTCTCCATCACGTTCACTAAGCCCATCCATCACGGGCACTAGTCCCACCTCCTTCACGGGCACTAACTCCCCTCCATCACGGGCACTAGTCTCCCTTCATCACAGGCACTAGTCTCCCTCCATCACGGGCACTAACTCCCTCCATCACAGGCTCTTGTCTCCCACCATCACGGGCACTAGTTCCCCTGCAACACGGGCACTAGTTCCCCCTCCATCACGGGCACTAGTCTCCCCTCTATCACGGGCATTAGTTCCCCCCTGCATCACGGGCACTACTCACCCTCCATCACGGGCACTACTCACCATCACGAGCACTAGTCCACCCCTCCACCACGGACACTAGCCCCCTCCATCACGGGCACCAGTCTCCCCACGATCACGAGCACTAGTCCCCCGCCATCACGGGCACTAGTACCCCGCCCCCCTCCAGCCCGGTCACTAATCCCATCCATCACAGGATCTAGTCTCTCCCTCCATCACGGGCACTAGTTCCACCCTTCCATCAGGGGCACTAACACCCTTCCATCACGGGTACTAGTCCCCCTCCATCACGGGCACTAGTCTCCCTCCATCACAGGCACTAGTCTCCCTCCATCACGGGCACTAACTCCCTCCATCACAGGCTCTTGTCTCCCGCCATCACGGGCACTAGTCCCCCTGCAACACGGGCACTAGTTCCCCCTCCATCACGGGCACTAGTCACCCCTCCAGCACGGGCAATAGTTCCCTCCCAGCATCATGGGCACATGCTCCCCTCTCCACCCCGGGCACTAACCCCCGTCCATCACGGGCACTAGTCCCCCTCCATCACGGGCACTATTCTCCCCTCCGTCACGGGCACTAGTTCCCCACCCCAGCATCACGGGCACCAGTCCCAACTCCATCACGGGCACTAATCCCCCTCCATCACGGGCGCTAGTCTCCCCTTTATCGTGGGCACGAGTCCCCCCTCCATCACGGGCACTACTCTCCCCCCAGTCACCGGCACAAGTCCACCCTTCCACCACGGAGCCTAAGCCCTCTCCATCACGGGCACTAGTCTCCACCTCCGTCACGGGCACTTGTCCCCACATCACGGGCATTAGTCCAGCTTCCTTTACAGACACTAGTCCCCCCACCAACACCGGCACTAGTCCCCCGCTCCATCACGGGAACTAATACCCTCTCCATCACGTTCACTAAGCCTATCCATCACGGACACTAGTCCCACCTCCTTCACGGGCACTAACTCCCCTCCATCACGGGCACTAGTCTCCCTTCATCACAGGCACTAGTCTCCCTCCATCACGGGCACTAACTCCCTCCATCACAGGCTCTTGTCTCCCACCATCACGGGCACTAGTTCCCCCTGCAACACGGCACTAGTTCCCCCTCCATCACAGGCACTAGTCTCCCCTCTATCACGGGCATTAGTTCCCCCCTGCATCACGGGCACTACTCACCCTCCATCACGAGCACTAGTCTCCCGTCCATCACGAGCACTAGTCCACCCCTCCACCACGGGCACTAGCCCCCTCCATCACGAAGACTAACCCCAATCCATGACGGGCACTAGTCTGCTCTCCATCACGGGCACTAACCCACTTCCATCACGGGCACCAGTCTCCCCACGATCACGAGCACTAGTCCCCCTCCATCACGGGCACTAGTCCCCCGCCCCCCTCCAGCCCGGGCACTAATCCCATCCATCACAGGATCTAGTCTCTCCCTCCATCACGGGCACTAGTTCCATCCTTCCATCAGGGGCACTAACACCCTTCCATCACGGGTACTAGTCCCCCTCCATCACGGGCACTAGTCTCCCACCATCACGGGCACTAGTCCCCCTGCAACACGGGCACTAGTTCCCCCTCCATCACGGGCACTAGTCACCCCTCCAGCACGGGCAATAGTTCTCTCCCAGCATCATGGGCACGTGTCCCACCTCCATCGCGGGCACGAGTCCCCCCTCCATCACGGGCACTAATCTCCCTCCATCACGGGCGCTAGTCTCCCCTTCATCGTGGGCACGAGTCCCCCCTCCATCGTGGGCACGAGTCCCCCCTCCATCACGGGCACTAGTCTCCCCCCAGTCACCGGCACTAGTCCACCCCTCCACCACGGAGCCTAAGCCCTCTCCATCACGGGCACTAGTCTCCACCTCCGTCACGGGCACTTGTCCCCACATCATGGGCATTAGTCCAGCTTCCTTTACGGGCACTAGTCCCCCCACCAACACCGGCACTAGTCCCCCGCTCCATCACGGGAACTAATACCCTCTCCATCACGTTCACTAAGCCCATCCATCACGGGCACTAGTCCCACCTCCTTCACGGGAACTAATACCCTCTCCATCACGTTCACTAAGCCCATCCATCACGGGCACTAGTCCCACCTCCTTCACGGGCACTAACTCCCCTCCATCACGGGCGCTGGTCTCCCCTCCAATCACGGGCACTAAGCCCATCCATCACGGGCAGTAGTCTCCCTCCTTCACGGGTACGAGTCCCCCCACCATGACGGGCACTAATCCCCCGCTCCATCACGGGAACTAAAACTCCCTCCATCACATGCAATAATCCCCCTCCATCACGGACACTAGTCTCCCCTCCATCACGGGCAGTAGTTTCCCGTCCATCACGGGCACTAACCCACTTCCATCACGGGCAATAAGCCAATCCATCACGGGAGCTAGTCTCCCTCCATCACGGGCACTGGTCCCCCCTGTATCACGGGCACTTCTCTCCCTCCAACCCGGGCACTAAGCCCCCTCCATCACGGGCACCAGCACCCTCCATCACGGGCACTAACCATAATCCATGACGGGCACTAGACTCCTACCATTACGGGCACTAGTCCCCCCTCTATCATGGGCATTAGTCCCCCCTGCACCGCGGGCACTACTCACCCTACATCACGAGCACTAGCCCACTTCCCCCGCCACCGCCCCCGCATCCCGGGCACTAAATCCATCCATCACGGGCTCTAGTCTCTCCCTCCATCTCGGGCACTAGTTCCCCCCTCCCATCATGGGCACTAACACCCTTCCATCACGGGCACTAGTCTCCCTCCATCACAGGCACTAGTTCTCCTCCATCACAGGCACCAGTCTCCACTCCACCACGGGCACTAAGCCCCCTCCATCACGGGCACTAGTCTCCCCCTCTGTCACGGGCACTTGTCCCCACTCCATCACGGGCATTAGTCCACCCTCCTTTACGGTCACTAGTCCCCCGACTATCATCGGGACTAGTACACACTCCTTTACGCGTACTAGTCCCCCGACCATCACGGGCACTCGTCCCCCACTCCAAGACGGGAACTAAAACCCCATCCATCACAGGCAATAATCCCCCTCCATCACGGGCACTAGTCTCCCCTCCTTCACGGGCACTAATCAAAGCTCCATCACGGGCACTAACCCATCACGGGCACTAGTCTCCCTCCACACGGGCAGTAGTCTCCCTTCCATCACGGGCACGAGACCCCCCTCCAGCACGGGCACTAGTCTCCCCCAATCACGAGCACTAGTCCCCCTCCATCAAGGGCTCTAGTTTCCCCTCACCACGGGCACTAGTTCCCCCTTCATCACAGGCACGAGTTCTCCTCCATCACGGGCACGAGTTCCCCCTACATCACGGGCACTAATTCCCCCTTCTTCATGGGCACTAGATCCCCCTCCATCACGGGCACTAGTCCCACTCCATCACGGGCACTAGTTTCCCCTTCACCAAGGGCACTAGTTAACCCTTCATCACGGGCACTAGTTCCCCTCCATCACGGGCAGCAGTTCCCCCTACATCACGGGCACTAGTTCCCCCTCCATCACGGGCACTAGTTCCCTTCCATCACGGGCACTACTCTCCCTCCATCCCAGGCACTTAGCCCATGCATCACGGGATCTAGTCTCTCCCTCCATCACGGGCACTAGTCCCCCCTCCATCACGGGCACTAGTTCCACCCTTCCATCAGGGGCACTAACACCCTTCCATCACGGGCAGTAGTCCCCCTCCATCACGGGTACTAGTCTCCCTCTATCACAGGCACTACTCTCCCTCCAACATGAGCACAAACCCACTCCCATCACGGGCACCAGTCTCCCGACCATAACGGGCATTAGTCCCCCCTCCATCACGGGCACTTCTCTCCCTCCATCCCGGGCACTAAGCCCATCCATCACGGGATCTAGTCTCTCCCTCCATCACGGGCACTAGTGTTCCCTCAATCTCGGACACTGACTCTCCTCCATCATCGGCACTAGTATCCCGTCCATCACGGGCTCTAGCCCCTCCATCACGGGCGCTAACCCCAATCCATGACGGGCACCAGTCTGCCCTCCATCACGGGCACTAACCCACTTCCATCACGGGCAATAGTCTCCCGACGATCACGTGCATTAGTCCCCCCTGTATCACGGGCACTAGTCTCCCTCCATCACGAGCACTAGGCCACTCCACCCCGCCCCCTCCATCACGGGCACTAAGACCATCCATCACGGGCTCTAGTCTCTACCTCCATCACGGGCACTAGTTCCCGCCCTGCATCAAGGGCACTAATTCCCCTCCATCACGGGCACGAGTTCCCCCTACATCACGGGCACTAGTTCCCCCTTCATCATGGGCACTAGATCCCCCTCCATCACGGGCACTAGTTCCCCCTCCATCACGGGCACTAGCTTCCCCTTCACCAAGGGCACTAGTTCCCCCTTCATCACGGGCACTAGTTCCCCTCCATCACGGGCAGCAGTTCCCCCTACATCACGGGCACTAGTTCCCCCTCCATCACGGGCACTACTCTCCCTCCATCGCGGACACTAGTCTCCCGCCCCCCTCCATCCCAGGCACTTAGCCCATGCATCACGGGATCTAGTCTCTCCCTCCATCACGGGCACTAGTCCACCCCTCCACCACGGGCACTAAGCCCCCTCCATCACGGGCACTAGCCCTCTCCATCACGGGCAGTAGTCCCCCTCCATCACGGGTACTAGTCTCCCTCTATCACAGGCACTACTCTCCCTCCATCACGGGCACCAGTCTCCCGGCCATAACGGGCATTAGTCCCACCTCCATCACGGGCACTTCTCTCCCTCCATCCCGGGCACTAAGCCCATCCATCACGGGATCTGGTCTCTCTCTCCATCACGGGCGCTAAACCCAATCCATGACGGGCACCAGTCTGCCCTCCATCACGGGCACTAACCCACTTCCATCACGGGCAATAGTCTCCCGACGATCACGTGCATTAGTCCCCCCTGTATCACGGGCACTAGTCTCCCTCCATCACGAGCACTAGGCCACTCCACCCCGCCCCCTCCATCCCGGGCACTAAGACCATCCATCACGGGCTCTAGTCTCTACCTCCATCACGGGCACTAGTTCCCGCACTGCATCAAGGGCACTAATTCCCCTCCATCACGGGCACGAGTTCCCCCTACATCACGGGCACTAGTTTCCCCTTCACCACGGGCACTAGTTCCCCCTTCATCACGGGCACTAGTCCCCTTCTATCACGGGCACTACTCTACCTCCATCACGGGCACTAGTCCCCCGTCCCCCTCCATCCCGGGCACTACTCCCCTTCCATCACGTGCACTACTCTCCCTCCATCACGGGCACTAGTCCCCCGCCCCCCTCCATCCCGGGCACTGAGCCCATCCATCACGGAAACAAGTCCCCTCCTCCATCACGGGCACTAGTCTCCCCTCCATCACGCGCACTAGTCTCCCCTCCATCACGGACACTAACCCACTTCCATCACGGGCACTAGTCTCCCGACGATCATGGGCACTAGTCCCCTCCATCACGGGCACTAAGCCTCCTCCATCACGGGCACTAGTTCCCCCTCCATCACGGGAGCTAGTCTACCTCCATCAAGGGCACTAGTCCCCGCTCCATCACGGGCACTAGTCCCCCCTGCATCACGGGCACTTCTTTCCCTCCATCCAGGCACTAAGCCCATCCATCACCTGATCTAGTCTCTCCCTCCATCACGGGCACTAGTCCCCCTCCATCACGGTCACTCGTCTCCCGTCCATCAGAGTCACTAATCCCCCTCCATCACAGACGCTAGTACCCCCCATCCATCACGGACACTAGTCCCCCTCCATCACGGCACTAGCCCCCTCCATCACGGGCACTAGACTTCCGACGATCACGGGCACTAGTCCCCCCTCCATCACGGGCACTAGTTTCCCTCCACCACGGGCACTAATTCCACCCTTCCATCAGGGGCACTAACACCCTTCCATCACGGGCACTGGTTCCCCTTCATCACGGACACTAGTCTCCCTCAATCACGGGCACTAGTCTCCCTCCATCACGGGCACTAGTCCCCCTCCATCACGGGCACTAGTCTCCCTCCATCACAGACACTAGTCTCCCTCCATCACGGGCACTAACCTCCTCCATCACCGGCACTCGTCTCTCCTCCACATCACAGACACTAGTTTCTCGTCTATCAGAGTCACTAATCCTCCTCCATCACGGGCACTGGTCCCCCCCCCCCTCCATCACGGGCACTAGTCTCCCCTCCATCACTCGCACTAGTCACCCTTCCATCACGGGCACTAACCCACTGCCATCACGGGCACTAGTCTCCCGACGATCACGGGCACTAGTGCCCCCTCTATCACAGGCACTAGGCCCCCTCCATCATGGGCACTAGGCCTCCTCCATCATGGGCACTAGTTCCCCCTCTATCACGGGCACTAGTCCTCCCTTCCATCAGGGGCACTAACACCCTTCCATCACGGGCACTGTTTCTCCTCCATCAGGTGCACTAGTCCCCCCTCCATCCCGGGCACTAAACCCATCTATCACGGGCTCTAGTCTCTCCCTCCATCACGGGCACTAGTCCCCCCCCCCTCTATCACGGGCACTAGTCCCACTCCATCACGGGCACTATTCTCCCTCCATCACGGGAACTAGTTCCCCCCCGCCCCTGCATCACGGGCACGAGTCCCAACTCCATCGCGGGCACGAGTCCCACCTCCATCACGGGCAGTAGTCCCACTCCATTACGGGCACTAGTCCACCCCTCCACCACGGGCACTAAGCCCCCTCCATCACGGGCACTAGCCCTCTCCATCACGGGCACTATCCCCAATCCATGACGGGCAATAGTCTGCCCTCCATCACGGACACTAACCCACTTCCATCAGGGGCACCAGTCTCCCCTCCATCACGGGCATTAGTCCCCGCTCCATCACGGCCACCAGTCACCCAGGCATCACGAGCACTATTGCCCCTTCCATAACGGGCACTAGTCCCCTCTGCATCACGGGCACTTCTCCCCCCCCCCTCCATCCCGGTCACTAACCCCCCTCCATCTCGGGCACTATTCTCCACTCCATCACGGGCACTAGTTCCCCCACCCACGGATCACGGGCACGAGTTCCCCCTCCATCACGGGCAGTAGTCCCACTCCATTACGGGCACTAGTCCCACCTCCTTCACGGGCACTAACTGCCCTCCATCACGGGTGCTAGTCTCCCCACCCTCGCGGGCACGACTGCCCCCTCCATCACGGGCACTAGCCTCCCCTCCATCACGGGAAATAGTCCACACCCCTCCATCACGGGCTCTCGTCCCCATCCATCACGGGCACTAACAGCCCCTCCCTCACGGGCTCTAAGCCCATCCATCACGGGCACTAGTCCCCCTCAATCACGGGCACTAGTCCCCCCTCCATCACGGGCACTAGTCTCCCCTCCATCGCGGGCACTAGACCCCCCTCTAGCACGGGCTCTAGTTTCCCCTTCACCACGGGCACTAGTTCCCCCTTCATCAGGGGCACTAGTTCCCCCTCCATCACGGGCACTAGTCCCCTTCCATCACGGGCGCTACTCTCCCTCCATCACGGGCACTAGTCCCCCGCTCCCCTCCATCCCGGGCACTTAGCCCATCCATCACGGGATCTAGACTCACCCTCCATCACGGGCACTAGTCCCCCCTCCATCACGGGCACTAGTTCCACCCTTCGATCAGGGGCACTAACACCCTTCCATCACGGGCAGTAGTCCCCCTCCATCACGGGCACTAGTCTCCCTCTATCACAGGCACTACTCTCCCTCCAACACGGGCACAAACCCATTTCCATCACGGGCACCAGTCTCTCGACCATAACGGGCATTAGTCCCCCCTCCATCACGGGCACTTCTCTCCCTCCATCCCGGGCACTAAGCCCATCCATCACGGGATCTAGTCTCTCCCTCCATCACGGGCGCTAGTCCCCCTACCCCTCCATCACGGACACTAGTACCCCCTCCATCACGGGCACTAGTCTCCCCTCCATCTCGAGCACCAGTCCATCCCTCCACCACGGGTACTAAGACCCGTCCATCACTGGCTCTAGCCCCCTCCATCACGGGCGCTAACCCCAATCCATGACGGGCACCAGTCTGCCCTCCATCACGGGCACTAACCCACTTCCATCACGGGCAATAGTCTCCCGACGATCACGCGCATTAGTCCCCCCTGTACCACGGACACTAGTCTCCCTCCATCACGAGCACTAGGCCACTCCATCCCGCCCCCTCTATCCCGGGAACTAAGACCATCCATCACGGGCTCTAGTCTCTACCTCCATCACGGGCACTAGTTCCCGCCCTGCATCAAGGGCACTAATTCCCCTCCATCACGGGCACGAGTTCCCCCTACATCACGGGCACTAGTTTCCCCTTCACCACGGGCACTAGTTCCCACTTCATCACGGGCACTAGTTCTCCTCCATCACGGGCAGCAGTTCCCCCTCCATCCCGGGCACTAGTCCCCTTCCATCATGGGCACTACTCTCCCTCCATCACGGGCACTAGTCCCCCTCCATCACGGGCACTAGCCCCCTCCATCACGGGCACTAGACTTCCGACGATCATGGGCACTAGTCCCCCCTCCATCACGGGCACTAGTCTCCCTCCACCACGGGCACTAGTCTCCCTCCATCAGAGGCACTAGTCCCCCGACCATCACGGGCACTAGCCCCGCTCCATCACGGGCACTTGTCCACCTTCATCACGGGGACTAGTCCTCCGAACATCACGGGCACTAGTCTCCCCTCCATCACGGCCACCTTTCCCCCCTCCATCACGGGCACTAACCCCAATCCATGACGGACACTAGTTTACCCTCCATCACGGGCACTAATCCCCCCTCTATCACGGGCATTAATCCCCCCTTGCATCACGGGCACTACTCACTCACCACCACGAGCACTAGTCTCCCCTCCATCACGAGCACTAGGCCACTCCACCCCGCCCCCTCTATCCCGGGAACTAAGACCATCCATCACGGGCTCTAGTCTCTACCTCCATCACGGGCACTAGTTCCCGCCCTGCATCAAGGGCACTAATTCCCCTCCATCACGGGCACGAGTTCCCCCTACATCACGGGCACTAGTTTCCCCTTCACCACGGGCACTAGTTCCCACTTCATCACGGGCACTAGTTCTCCTCCATCACGGGCAGCAGTTCCCCCTCCATCCCGGGCACTAGTCCCCTTCCATCATGGGCACTACTCTCCCTCCATCACGGGCACTAGTCCCCCTCCATCACGGGCACTAGCCCCCTCCATCACGGGCACTAGACTTCCGACGATCATGGGCACTAGTCCCCCCTCCATCACGGGCACTAGTCTCCCTCCACCACGGGCACTAGTCTCCCTCCATCAGAGGCACTAGTCCCCCGACCATCACGGGCACTAGCCCCGCTCCATCACGGGCACTTGTCCACCTTCATCACGGGGACTAGTCCTCCGAACATCACGGGCACTAGTCTCCCCTCCATCACGGCCACCTTTCCCCCCTCCATCACGGGCACTAACCCCAATCCATGACGGACACTAGTTTACCCTCCATCACGGGCACTAATCCCCCCTCTATCACGGGCATTAATCCCCCCTTGCATCACGGGCACTACTCACTCACCACCACGAGCACTAGTCTCCCCTCCATCACGAGCACTAGTCCACCCCTCCACCACGGGCACTAAGCCACCTCCATCACGGGCACTAGCCCCCTCCATCACGGGCACAAACACCCTTCCATCACGGACACTAGCCCTCCTCCATCACGGACACAAGTTTCCCTCCATCACAGGCACTAGTCTCCCTCCATCACGGCACAAATACACTTCCATCACGGGCACCAGTCTCCCGACCATCACGGACATTAGTCCCCCCTCCATAACGGGCAGTAGTTCGCCCTGCATCACGGGCACTATTCTCCCCTCCATCACGGGCACTAGTCTCCCCTTCACACGGACACTAGTCCCCCTCCATCACAGGCAATAATCTCCCCTCCTTCACGAGCACTAGTCCACCCCTCCACCACGGGCACTAAGCCCCCTCCATCACGGGCACTAACCCCAATCCATGACGGGCACTAGACTCCCTGCATCACGGGCACTAGTCCCCCCTCTATCACGGGCATTAGTCCCCCCGGCATCGCGGGCACTACTCACCCTGCATCACGAGCACTAGCCCACTTCTCCCGCCCCCATCCCCTCGCCCCCGCATCCCGGGCACTAAAACCATCCATCACGGGCTCTAGTCTCTCCCTCCATCCCGGGCACTATTTCCCCCCTCCCATCATGGGCACTAACACCCTTCCATCACGGACACTAGTCCTCCTCCATCACGACACAAATCTCCCTTTATCACAGGCACCGGTCTCCCTCCACCACGGGCACTAGTCTCCCTCCATCACAGGCACTAGTCCTCCTCCATCACGTGCACCAGTCTCCCCACCACCACGGGCACTACGCCCCCTCCATCACGGGCACTAGTCTCCCCCTCCGTCACGGGCACTTGTCCCCACTCCATCACGGGCATTAGTCCACCCTCCTTTACGGTCACTAGTCCCCCGACCATCACGGTCACTAGTCCCCCGACCATCACGGGCACTAGTCCCCCGCTCCATCACGGGAACTAACACCCCCTCCATCACGGGCACTAGCCCTGCTCCTTCACGGGCACTTGTCCACCTTCATCACAGGGACTAGTCCCCCGAACATCACGGGCACTAGTCTCCCCTCCATCACGGCCACCTTTCCCCACTCCATCATGGGCACAAGTCGCCCGACCATCACGGGCATTAGTCCACCCTCCTTTACGGGCAGAAGTCCCCCAACCATCACGGAAACTATTCCCCCGTCCACCATGGGCACAAGTCGCCCGACCATCACGGGCATTAGTCCACCCTCCTTTACGGGCAGAATTCCCCCGACCATCACGGACACTATTCCCCGGCTCCATCACGGGTACTAAAACCCCATCCATCACAGGCAATAATCCCCCTCCATCACGGGCACTAGTCTCCCATCCTTCACGGGCAATAATCTACCCTCCATCACGGGCACTAACCCACTTCCATCACGGGCACTAGTTTCCCTCCATCACGGGCAGTAGTCTCCCCTCCATCCCGGGCACTAACCCACTACCATCACGGGCACTAAGCCCATTCACCACGGGAGCTCGTGTCCCTCCATCACGGGCACTAGTCCCCCCTCCATCATGGGCACTAGACCCCCTGTATCACGGGCACATCTCTCCCTCCAACCCGGGCACTAAGCCCATCCATCACGGGATCTAGTCTCTCCCTCCATCTCGGGCGCTAGTCCCCCACTCCATCACGGACACTAGACCCCCCTACATCACGGGCACTAGTTCCACCCTTCGATCAGGGGCACTAACACCCTTCCATCACGGGCAGTAGTCCCCCTCCATCACGGGCACTAGTCTCCCTCTATCACAGGCACTACTCTCCCTCCAACACGGGCACAAACCCATTTCCATCACGGGCACCAGTCTCTCGACCATAACGGGCATTAGTCCCCCCTCCATCACGGGCACTTCTCTCCCTCCATCCCGGGCACTAAGCCCATCCATCACGGGATCTAGTCTCTCCCTCCATCACGGGCGCTAGTCCCCCTACCCCTCCATCACGGACACTAGTACCCCCTCCATCACGGGCACTAGTCTCCCCTCCATCTCGAGCACCAGTCCATCCCTCCACCACGGGTACTAAGACCCGTCCATCACTGGCTCTAGCCCCCTCCATCACGGGCGCTAACCCCAATCCATGACGGGCACCAGTCTGCCCTCCATCACGGGCACTAACCCACTTCCATCACGGGCAATAGTCTCCCGACGATCACGCGCATTAGTCCCCCCTGTACCACGGACACTAGTCTCCCTCCATCACGAGCACTAGGCCACTCCACCCCGCCCCCTCTATCCCGGGAACTAAGACCATCCATCACGGGCTCTAGTCTCTACCTCCATCACGGGCACTAGTTCCCGCCCTGCATCAAGGGCACTAATTCCCCTCCATCACGGGCACGAGTTCCCCCTACATCACGGGCACTAGTTTCCCCTTCACCACGGGCACTAGTTCCCACTTCATCACGGGCACTAGTTCTCCTCCATCACGGGCAGCAGTTCCCCCTCCATCCCGGGCACTAGTCCCCTTCCATCATGGGCACTACTCTCCCTCCATCACGGGCACTAGTCCCCCTCCATCACGGGCACTAGCCCCCTCCATCACGGGCACTAGACTTCCGACGATCATGGGCACTAGTCCCCCCTCCATCACGGGCACTAGTCTCCCTCCACCACGGGCACTAGTCTCCCTCCATCAGAGGCACTAGTCCCCCGACCATCACGGGCACTAGCCCCGCTCCATCACGGGCACTTGTCCACCTTCATCACGGGGACTAGTCCTCCGAACATCACGGGCACTAGTCTCCCCTCCATCACGGCCACCTTTCCCCCCTCCATCACGGGCACTAACCCCAATCCATGACGGACACTAGTTTACCCTCCATCACGGGCACTAATCCCCCCTCTATCACGGGCATTAATCCCCCCTTGCATCACGGGCACTACTCACTCACCACCACGAGCACTAGTCTCCCCTCCATCACGAGCACTAGTCCACCCCTCCACCACGGGCACTAAGCCACCTCCATCACGGGCACTAGCCCCCTCCATCACGGGCACAAACACCCTTCCATCACGGACACTAGCCCTCCTCCATCACGGACACAAGTTTCCCTCCATCACAGGCACTAGTCTCCCTCCATCACGGCACAAATACACTTCCATCACGGGCACCAGTCTCCCGACCATTACGGACATTAGTCCCCCCTCCATAACGGGCAGTAGTTCGCCCTGCATCACGGGCACTATTCTCCCCTCCATCACGGGCACTAGTCTCCCCTTCACACGGACACTAGTCCCCCTCCATCACAGGCAATAATCTCCCCTCCTTCACGAGCACTAGTCCACCCCTCCACCACGGGCACTAAGCCCCCTCCATCACGGGCACTAACCCCAATCCATGACGGGCACTAGACTCCCTGCATCACGGGCACTAGTCCCCCCTCTATCACGGGCATTAGTCCCCCCGGCATCGCGGGCACTACTCACCCTGCATCACGAGCACTAGCCCACTTCTCCCGCCCCCATCCCCTCGCCCCCGCATCCCGGGCACTAAAACCATCCATCACGGGCTCTAGTCTCTCCCTCCATCCCGGGCACTATTTCCCCCCTCCCATCATGGGCACTAACACCCTTCCATCACGGACACTAGTCCTCCTCCATCACGACACAAATCTCCCTTTATCACAGGCACCGGTCTCCCTCCACCACGGGCACTAGTCTCCCTCCATCACAGGCACTAGTCCTCCTCCATCACGTGCACCAGTCTCCCCACCACCACGGGCACTACGCCCCCTCCATCACGGGCACTAGTCTCCCCCTCCGTCACGGGCACTTGTCCCCACTCCATCACGGGCATTAGTCCACCCTCCTTTACGGTCACTAGTCCCCCGACCATCACGGTCACTAGTCCCCCGACCATCACGGGCACTAGTCCCCCGCTCCATCACGGGAACTAACACCCCCTCCATCACGGGCACTAGCCCTGCTCCTTCACGGGCACTTGTCCACCTTCATCACAGGGACTAGTCCCCCGAACATCACGGGCACTAGTCTCCCCTCCATCACGGCCACCTTTCCCCACTCCATCATGGGCACAAGTCGCCCGACCATCACGGGCATTAGTCCACCCTCCTTTACGGGCAGAAGTCCCCCAACCATCACGGACACTATTCCCCCGTCCACCATGGGCACAAGTCGCCCGACCATCACGGGCATTAGTCCACCCTCCTTTACGGGCAGAATTCCCCCGACCATCACGGACACTATTCCCCGGCTCCATCACGGGTACTAAAACCCCATCCATCACAGGCAATAATCCCCCTCCATCACGGGCACTAGTCTCCCATCCTTCACGGGCAATAATCTACCCTCCATCACGGGCACTAACCCACTTCCATCACGGGCACTAGTTTCCCTCCATCACGGGCAGTAGTCTCCCCTCCATCCCGGGCACTAACCCACTACCATCACGGGCACTAAGCCCATTCACCACGGGAGCTCGTGTCCCTCCATCACGGGCACTAGTCCCCCCTCCATCATGGGCACTAGACCCCCTGTATCACGGGCACATCTCTCCCTCCAACCCGGGCACTAAGCCCATCCATCACGGGATCTAGTCTCTCCCTCCATCTCGGGCGCTAGTCCCCCACTCCATCACGGACACTAGACCCCCCTACATCACGAGCACTAGTCCACCCCTCCACCACGGGAAAAAAGACCCCTCCATCACGGGCACTAACCCACTTTCATCACGGGCACTCGTCCCCCCTCCATCACAAGCACTAGTCTCCCTCCATCACGGGCACTAATCCCTCCTCTATCACGGGCATTAGTCCCCCCTGCATCACGGGCACTACTCACCCACCATCACGAGCACTAGTCTCCCCTCCATCACGAGCACTAGTCCACCCCTCCACCACGGGAACTAAGCCCCCTGCATCACGGGCACTAGCCCCCTCCATCACGGGCACTAACACCCTTCCATCACGGACACTAGTCCTCCTCCATCACGGACACTAGATTCCCTCCATCACAGGCACTAGTCTCCCTCCATCACCGGCACAAACCCACTTCCATCACGGGCACCAGTCGCCCGACCATCACGGGCATTAGTCCCCGCCTCCATCACGGGCACTAGTCTCCCATGCATCACGACCACTATTCCCCCCTCCATAACGGGCGTTGGTCCCCCCTGCATCACGGGCACTAGTCTCCCACCATCACGGGCACTAGTCCCCCCTCCATCCCGGGCACTAAACCCATCCAATACGGGCTCTAGTCTCTCCATCCATCCCGGGCTCTAACCTCACTCCATCGTGAGCGCTAGTCCCCCTCCATCTCGGGCACTATTCTCCCCTCCATCACGGGCAGTAGTCCCACTCCATTACGGGCACTCGTCCCACCTCCTTCACGGCACTAACCGCCCTCCATCACGGGCGCTAGTCTAACCTCCATCGCGGACACGACTCCCCCCTCCATCCCGGGCACTAGTCCCCTTCCATCATGGGCACTACTCTCCCTCTATCACGGGCACTAGTCCCCCTCCATCACGGGCACTAGCCCCCTCCATCACGGGCACTAGACTTCCGACGATCATGGGCACTAGTCCCCCCTCCATCACGGGCACTAGTCTCCCTCCACCACGGGCACTAGTCTCCCTCCATCAGAGGCACTAGTCCCCCGACCATCACGGGCACTAGCCCCGCTCCATCACGGGCACTTGTCCACCTTCATCACGGGGACTAGTCCTCCGAACATCACGGGCACCAGTCTTCCCTCCATCACGGCCACCTTTCCCCCCTCCATCACGGGCACTAACCCCAATCCATGACGGACACTAGTTTGCCCTCCATCACGGGCACTAACACACTTCCATCACGGGCACTAGTCTCCCGACGATCACGGGCACTAGTCCACCCTCCATCACAAGCACTAGTTTCCCTCCATCACGGGCACTAATCCCCCCTCTATCACGGGCATTAATCCCCCCTGCATCACGGGCACTACTCACTCACCATCACGAGCACTAGTCTCCCCTCCATCACGAGCACTAGTCCACCCCTCCACCACGGGCACTAAGCCACCTCCATCACGGGCACTGGCCCCCTCCATCACGGGCACAAACACCCTTCCATCACGGACACTAACCCTCCTCCATCACGGACACAAGTTTCCCTCCATCACAGGCACTAGTCTCCCTCCATCACGGCACAAATACACTTCCATCACGGGCACCAGTCTCCCGACCATCACGGACATTAGTCCCCCCTCCATAACGGGCAGTAGTCCGCCCTGCATCACGGGCACTATTCTCCCCTCCATCACGGGCACTAGTCTCCCCTTCACACGGACACTAGTCCCCCTCCATCACAGGCAATAATCTCCCCTCCTTCACGAGCACTAGTCCACCCCTCCACCACGGGCACTAAGCCCCCTCCATCACGGGCACTAACCCCAATCCATGACGGGCACTAGACTCCCTGCATCACGGGCACTAGTCCCCCCTCTATCACGGGCATTAGTCCCCCCGGCATCGCGGGCACTACTCACCCTGCATCACGAGCACTAGCCCACTTCTCCCGCCCCCATCCCCCCGCCCCCGCATCCCGGGCACTAAAACCATCCATCACGGGCTCTAGTCTCTCCCTCCATCCCGGGCACTATTTCCCCCCTCCCATCATGGGCACTAACACCCTTCCATCACGGACACTAGTCCTCCTCCATCACGACACAAATCTCCCTTTATCACAGGCACCGGTCTCCCTCCACCACGGGCACTAGTCTCCCTCCATCACAGACACTAGTCCTCCTCCATCACGTGCACCAGTCTCCCCACCACCACGGGCACTACGCCCCCTCCATCACGGGCACTAGTCTCCCCCTCCGTCACGGGCACTTGTCTCCACTCCATCACGGGCATTAGTCCACCCTCCTTTACGGTCACTAGTCCCCCGACCATCACGGTCACTAGTCCCCCGACCATCACGGGCACTAGTCCCCCGCTCCATCACGGGAACTAACACCCCCTCCATCACGGGCACTAGCCCTGCTCCTTCACGGGCACTTGTCCACCTTCATCACAGGGACTAGTCCCCCGAACATCACGGGCACTAGTCTCCCCTCCATCACGGCCACCTTTCCCCACTCCATCATGGGCACAAGTCGCCCGACCATCACGGGCATTAGTCCACCCTCCTTTACGGGCAGAAGTCCCCCGACCATCACGGACACTATTCCCCCGTCCACCATGGGCACAAGTCGCCCGACCATCACGGGCATTAGTCCACCCTCCTTTACGGGCAGAATTCCCCCGACCATCACGGACACTATTCCCCGGCTCCATCACGGGTACTAAAACCCCATCCATCACAGGCAATAATCCCCCTCCATCACGGGCACTAGTCTCCCATCCTTCACGGGCAATAATCTACCCTCCATCACGGGCACTAACCCACTTCCATCACGGGCACTAGTTTCCCTCCATCACGGGCAGTAGTCTCCCCTCCATCCCGGGCACTAACCCACTACCATCACGGGCACTAAGCCCATTCATCACGGGAGCTCGTGTCCCTCCATCACGGGCACTAGTCCCCCCTCCATCATGGGCACTAGACCCCCTGTATCACGGGCACATCTCTCCCTCCAACCCGGGCACTAAGCCCATCCATCACGGGATCTAGTCTCTCCCTCCATCTCGGGCGCTAGTCCCCCACTCCATCACGGACACTAGACCCCCCTACATCACGAGCACTAGTCCACCCCTCCATCACGGGAACTAGTTCCCTCCCCCGCCCCCCCCCCCCCCCGCATCACGGGCACGAGTCCCAACTCCATCGCGGGCACGAGTCCCACCTCCATCACGGGCAGTAGTCCCACTCCATTACGGGCACTAGTCCACCCCTCCACCACGGGCACTAAGCCCCCTCCATCACGGGCACTAGCCCTCTCCATCACGGGCACTATCCCCAATCCATGACGGACACTAGTCTGCCCTCCATCACGGACACTAACCCACTTCCATCAGGGGCACCAGTCTCCCGACCATCACGGGCATTAGTCCCCGCCTCCATCATGGGCACTAGTCACCCAGGCATCACGAGCACTATTCCCCCCTCCATAACGGGCGTTGGTCCCCCCTGCATCACGGGAACTAATCCCCCCTGCATCACGGGCACGAGTCTCCCACCATCACCGGCACTAGTCCCCGCTCCATCCCGGGCACTAAACCCATCCAATACGGGCTCTAGTCTCTCCATCCATCCCGGGCTCTAACCCCACTCCATCGCGAGCGCTAGTCCCCCTCCATCTCGGGCACTATTCACCCCTCCATCACGGGCACTAGTTCCCCCCCCCCCCCCCCGCTGCATCACGGGCACGAGTTCCCCCTCCATCACGGGCAGTAGTCCCACTCCATTACGGGCACTCGTCCCACCTCCTTCACGGCACTAACCGCCCTCCATCACGGGCGCTAGTCTAACCTCCATCGCGGACACGACTCCCCCCTCCATCACGGGCACTTGTCCACTTTCTTTCATCACGGGGCTAGTTCCCCCGACCATCACGGGCATTAGTCCACCCTCCTTTGCGGGCACTAGTCCCCCGACCATCACGGGCAGTAGTCCCCCGCTCCATTACTGGAACTAAACCCCCCTCCATCATGGGCACTAAGCCCATCCATCACCGGCATTAGTCCCACCTCCTTCACGGGCACTAATCCCCCTCCATCACGGGCACTAGTCTCCCTCCATCACGGGCACTAGTCTCCCTCCATTCCGAGCACTAGTCCCCCTCTCCATCACGGGCAGATGTCCCCCCTCCATCACGGGCAGTAGGCCCCCTCCCTCACGGGCACTAGACCCCACTCCTCCACGGCACTAGTCCCCACTCCATCACGGGTACTAGTCTCCCCTGCATCACGGGCACTACTCTCCCTCCATCACGGGCACTAGCCCCCGCCCCCCCTCCATCACGGGCACTTAGCCCATCCATCACGGGATCTAGTATCTCCCTCCATCACGGGCACTATTTCCACCTCCATCACGGGCACTAGTTCCACCCTTCCATCAGGGGCACTAACACCCTTCCATCACGGGCACTAGTTCCCCCTCCATCACGGGCACCAGTTCCACCCTTCCATCAGGGGCACTAACACCCTTCCAAGTTCCCCTTCATCACGGACACTAGTCCCCCTCAATCACGGGCACTAGTCTCCCTCCATCACGGGCACTAGTCTCCCGTCTATCAGAGTCACTAATCCCCCTCCATCACGGGCACTGGTCCCCCCCCCCCTCCATCACGGGCACTAGTCTCCCCTCCATCACTCGCACTAGTCACCCTTCCATCACGGGCACTAACCCACTGCCATCACGGGCACTAGTCTCCCGACGATCACGGGCACTAGTGCCCCCTCTATCACAGGCACTAGGCCCCCTCCATCATGGGCACTAGGCCTCCTCCATCATGGGCACTAGTCCCCCCTCTATCACGGGCACTAGTCCTCCCTTCCATCAGGGGCACTAACACCCTTCCATCACGGGCACTGTTCCCCCTCCATCACGTGCACTAGTCTCCCTCCATCACGGGCACTAGTCTCCCACCATCACGGGCACTAGTCCCCCCTCCATCCCGGGCACTAAACCCATCCCTCACGGGCTCTACTCTCTCCCTCCATCACGGGCACTACTCCCCCCCTCCATCACGGGCACTAGTCCCACTCCATCACGGGCACTACTCTCCCTCCAACACGGGCACAAACCCATTTCCATCACGGGGACCAGTCTCTCGACCATAACGGGCATTAGTTCCCCCTCCATCACGGGCACTTCTCTCCCTCCATCCCGGGCACTAAGCCCATCCATCACGGGATCTAGTCTCTCCCTCCATCACGGGCACTAACCGCCCTCCATCACGGGCACTAGTCTCCCCTCAATCTCGGACACTAACACTCCTCCATCATCGGCACTAGTACCCCGTCCATCACGGGCTCTAGCCCCCTCAATCACGGGCACTAACCCCAATCCATGACGGGCATCAGTCTGCCCTCCATCACGGGCGCTAACCCACTTCCATCACGGGCAATAGTCTCCCGACGATCACGTTCATTAGTCCCCCCTGTATCACGGGCACTAGTCCACTCCACCCCGCCCCCTCCATCCCGGGCACTAAGACCATCCATCACGGGCTCTAGTCTCTACCTCCATTACGGGCACTAGTTCCCACCCTGCATCAAGGGCACTAGTTCCCCTCCATCACGGGCACAAGTTCCCCCTACATCACGGGCACTAGTTTCCCCTTCACCACGGGAACTAGTTCCCCTTTAAACACGGACACTAGTTCCCCTCCATCACGGGCAGCAGTTCCCCCTACATCACGGGCACTAGTCTCCCCCCCCTCTATCACGGAAACAAGTCCCCTCCTCCATCACGGGCACTAGTCTCCCCTCCATCACGCACACTAGTCTCCCCTCCATCACGGGCACTAACCCACTTCCATCACGGGCACTAGTCTCCCGACGTTCATGGGCACTAGTCCCCTCCACCACGGGAAGTAAGCCCCCTCCATCCCGGGCACTAGTCTCCCCCTCCGTCACGGGCACTTGCCCCCACTGCATCAAGGCCATTAGTCCACCCTCCTTTACGTGCACTAGTCCCCCGACCACACCGGCACTACTTCCCCGCTCCATCACGGGAACTAAAACTCACTCCATCGCGGGCACTAAGCCCATCCATCACAGGCACTAGTCCCACCTCCTTCAGAGGCACTAACCCCACTCCATTACGGGCACCAGTCTCCCCTCCATCACGGGCACTAGTCCACCCCTGCAGCACGGCACTAAGCCTCCTCCATCACGGGCACTTCTTTCCCTCCATCCCAGGCACTAAGCCCATCCATCACCTGATCTAGTCTCTCCCTCCATCACGGGCACTAGTAGCCCTCCATCACGGTCACTCGTCTCCCGTCCATCAGAGTCACTAATCCCCCTCCATCACGGACACTAGTCCCCCTTACCTCACGGGCACTAGTCCATCCCTCCACCACGGGCACTAAGCTCCCTCCATCACGGGCACTAGTCTCCCGACGATCACGGGCACTATTCTCCCTCCACCACGGGCACTAGTCTCCCTCCATCACAGGCACTAGTCTCCCTCCATCACGGGCACAACCCCACTTCCATCACGGGACCAGTCTCCGGACCATCACGGGCATTAGTCCCCCCTCCATCACGGGCACTTCTCTCCCTCCATCCCGGGCACTAGTCCCCCTCCATCACGGACACTCGTCTCCCGTCCATCAGAGTCACTAATCCCCCTCCATCACGGACACTAGTCCCCCCTACATCACGGGCACTAGTCCATCCCTCCACCACGGGCACTAAGCTCCCTCCACTACGGGCACTAGTCTCCCTCCATCACAGGCACTAGTCTCCCTCCATCACGGGCACAACCCCACTTCCATCACGGGCACCAGTCTCCCGACCATCACGGGCATTAGTCCCCCCTCCATCACGGGCACTTCCCTCCCTCCATCCCGGGCACTAGTCCCCCTCCATCACGGACACTAGTCCCCCCTCCAGCACGGGTACTAGTCTCCCCTCCATCACGAGCACCAGTCCATCCCTCCACCGCGGGCACTAAGCTCCCTCCATCATGGGGACTAGCCCCCTCCATCACGGGCACTAGTTTCCCGACGATCACGTGCATTAGTCCCCCCTGCATCATGGGCACTAGTCTCCCTCCATCATGGGCACTAGTCTCCGCTCCATCACGGGCAAGATTGTCCCCTCCATTCCGGGCACTAGACCCCCTCTCCCTCACGGGCACTATTCTCCCCTCCTTCATGGGCAAGATTGTCCCCTGCATTCCGGGCACTATGCCCCACTCCCCATCACGGGCACTAGTTCCCGCCCTGCATCACGGGCACCAGTTCCCCTCCATCACGGGCACTAGTTCCCGCCCTGCATCACGGGCACTAGTTCCCCTCCATCACGGGCACGAATTACCCCTACATCACGGGCACTAGCTTCCCCTTCACCACGGGCACTAGTTCCCCCTTCATCACGGGCACTAGTTCCCCTCCATCACGGGCAGCAGTTCCCCCTCCATCACGGGCACTAGTCTCCCCTCCATCAAGCCCACTAGTCTCCCCTCCATCACGGTCACTAACTCACTTCCATCACGGGCACTAGTCCCCCGACCACACCGGCACTACTCCCCCGCTCCATCGCGGGAACTAAAACCCCCTCCGTCGCGGGCACTAAGCCCATCCATCACAGGCACTAGTCCCACCCCTTTCACAGACACTAACCCCACTCCATTACGGGCACTAGTCTCCCCTCCATCACGGACACTAGTCCCTCCTGCATCAAGGGCACTTCTCTCCCTCCATCCCAGGCACTAAGCCCATCTATCACCTGATCTAGTCTCTCCCTCCATCACCGGCACTAGTCCCCCTCCATCACGGTCACTCGTCTCCCGTCCATCAGAGTCACTAATCCCCCTCCATCACGGACGCTACTTCCCCCCACCCCCCCGCCTCCATCACGGACACTAGTGTCCCCTCCATCATGGACACTAATCCCCCCTCCATCACGGGTACTAGTCTCCCGACGATCACGGGCACTAGTCCCCCCTCCATCACGGGCACTAGTCTCCATCCACTACGGGCACTAGTCTCCTTCCATCACAGGCACTAGTCTCCCTCCATCACGGGCACAAACCCACTTCCATCACGGGCACTAGTCCCCCTCCATCACGGTCACTCGTCTCTCGTCCATCAGAGTCAATAATCCCCCTCCATCACGGGCGCTAGTCACCTCTCCCCCTCCATCACGGGAGCTAGTGCCCCCTCCATCACGGGCACTAACCTACCTCCATCACGGGCACCAGTCTCCCCTGCATCACGCGCACTAGTCTCCCCTCCATTACGGGCACTAACCCACTTCCATCACGGCACTAGTCTCCCGACGATCATGGGCACTAGTCCCCTCCATCACGGGCACTAGTCTACCCCTCCAGCACAGGCACTAAGCCTCCTCCATCACGGGTACTAGTGCCCCCTCCATCAAGGGAGAAAGTCTACCTCCATCAAGGGTACTAGACCCCCCTCCATCACGGGCACTATTTTCCCCCTGCATCACGGGCTCTTCTCTCTCTCCATCCCAGGCACTAAGCCCATCCATCACCTGATCTGGTCTCTGCCTCCATCACGAGCACTAGTACCCCTCCATCACGGTCACTCGTCTCCCGTACATCAGAGTCACTAATCCCCCTCCATCACGGACGCTAGTCCCCCCCTCCATCACGGACACTAGTCCGCCCTCCAACACGGGCACTAAGCTCCCTCCATCACGGGCACTAGCCCCCTCCATCACGGGCACTAGTCTCCCGACGATCACGGGCACTATTCCCCACTCCACCACGGGCACTAGTCTCCCTCCATCCCGGGCACTAGTCTCCCCCTCCGTCACGGGCACTTGCCTCCACTGCATCACGGGTATTAGTCCACCCTCCTTTACGTGCACTAGTCCCCCGACCACATCGGTACTACTCCCCCGCTCCATCACGGGAAATAAAACCCCCTCCATCGCGGGCACTAAGCCCATCCATCACAGGCACTAGTCCCACCTCCTTCACAGGCACTAACCCCACTCCATTATGGGCACTAGTCCACCCCTCCAGCACGGGCACTAGTCCCCCCTGCATCACGGCCACTAGTCCCCCCTGCATCACGGGCACTTCTCTCCCTCCATCCCAGGCACTATGCCCATCCATCACAGGCACTAGTCTCCCGACGATCACGGGCACAAGTCCACCCTCCATCACGGGCACTAGTCTCCCTCCACCACGGGCACTAGTCTCCCTCCATCACAGGCACTAGTCTCCCTCCATCACGGGCACAAACCTACTTCCATCACGGGCACAAGTCTCCCCTGCATCACGCGCACTAGTCTCTCCTCCATTACGGGCACTAACCCACTTCCATCACGGGCACTAGTCTCCCGACGATCATGGGCACTAGTCCCCTCCATCACGGGCAATAAGCCCACTCCATCCCGGGCACTAGTCCACCCCTGCAGCACGGGCACTCCCTCCTCCATCACGGTCACTCGTCTCCCGTCCATCAGAGTCACTAATCCCCCTCCATCACGGACACTAGTACCCCCTCCATCACGGGCACTAGTCTCCCCTCCATCTCGAGCACCAGTCCATCCCTCCACCACGGGCACTAAGACCCGACCATCACGGGCACTAGCCCCCTCCATCACGGGCACTAACCCCAATCCATGATGAGCACCAGTCTGCCCTCCATCACGGGTACTAACCCACTTCCATCACGGGCAATAGTCTCCCGACGATCACGTGCATTAGTCCCCCCTGCATCACGGGCCCTAGCCCACTCCACAGCCCACCCCCCTCCATCCCGGGCACTAAGACCATCCATCACAGGCTCTAGTCTCTACCTCCATCACGGGCACTAGTTCCCCACTTCCATCAGGGGCACTAACAACCTTCCATCACGGACACTAGTCCTCCTCCATCACGGACACTAATCTCCCTTCCATCACGGACACTAGTCCTCCTTCATCACAGGCACTAGTCTCCCTCCATCACGGGCACAAACCCACTTCCATCACGGGCACCAGTCCCCCGACCATCACGGGCATTGGTCCTCCTTCCATCAGAGGCACTAGTCCCCCATGCATAAAGAGCACTATTCCCCCCCTCCATAACGGGCACTAGTCCCCCCTGCATCACGGAAACTAGTCCCCGCTGCATCACGGGCGCTAGTCTCCCACCATCACGGGAACTAGTCCCCACCCCTCCATCACGGGCTCTCGTCCCCATCCGTCACGGGCACTAACAGCCCCTCCCTCACGGGGTCTAATCCCTCCATCACGGGCAAGATTGCCCCCTCCATTCCGGGCACTAATCCCCCCCCCCCTCCCTCCATCACGGGCACTAGTTCCCGCTCTGCATCACGGGCACTAGTTCCTCTCCATCACGGCCACGAGTTCCCCCTACATCACGGGCACTAGTTTCCCCTTCACCACGGGCACTAGTTCCCCCTTCATCACGGGCATTAGCTCCCTTCCATCACGGGCAGCAGTTCCCCCTCCATCACGGGCACTAGTTTCCCCCTCTCCATCACGGAAACTAGTCCCCTCCTCCATCATGGGCACCAGTCTCCCCTCCAGCACGGGCACTAAGCCCCCTCCATCCCGGGCACTAGTTCACTCCACCACGGGCACTAAGCCCCCTCCATCCCGGGCACAAGTCCCCCCTCCGTCACGGGCACTTGCCCCCACTGCATCACGGGCATTAGTCCACCCTCCTTTACGTGCACTAGTCCCCCGACCACATCGGTAGTACTCCCCCGCTCCATCACGGGAAATAAAACCCCCTCTATCGCGGGCACTAAGCCCATCCATCACAGGCACTAGTCCCACCTCCTTCACAGGCACTAACCCTACTCCATTATGGGCACTAGTCTCCTCTCCATCACGGGCACTAGTCCACCCCTCCAGCACAGGCACTAAGCCTCCTCCATCACGGGTACTAGTCCCCCCTCCATCACGGGAGCAAGTCTACCTCCATCAAGGGTACTAGACCCCCCTCCATCACGGGCACTATTTTCCCCCTGCATCACGGGCACTTCTCTCTCTCCATCCCAGGCACTAAGCCCATCCATCACCTGATCTAGTCTCTGCCTCCATCACGAGCACTATTACCCCTCCATCACGGTCACTCGTCTCCCGTACATCAGAGTCACTAATCCCCCTCCATCACGGGCACTATTCCCCACTCCATCACGGGCACTAGTCTCCCTCCACCACGGGCACTAGTCTCCTTCCATCACGGGCACTAGTCTCTCTCCATCACGGGCACAAACCCACTTCCATCACGGGCACTAGTCTCCCGACGATCATGGGCACTAGTCCTCTCCAGCACGGGCACTAAGCCCCCTCCATCCCGGGCACTAGTTCACTCCACCACGGGCACTAAGCCCCCTCCATCCCGGGCACTGTCTCCCCCTCCGTCACGGGCACTTGCCCCCACTGCATCACGGGCATTAGTCCACCCTCCTTTACGTGCACTAGTCCCCCGACCACATCGGTACTACTCCCTCGCTCCATCACGGGAAATAAAACCCCCTCCATCGCGGGCACTAAGCCCATCCATCACAGGCACTAGTCCCACCTCCTTCACAGGCACTAACCCCACTCCATTACGGGCACTAGTCCACCCCTCCAGCACGGGCACTCCCTCCTCCATCACGGGCACTAGTTCCCCCTCCATCACGGCCACTAGTCCCCCCTGCATCACGGGCACTTCTCTCCCTCCATCCCAGGCACTATGCCCATCCATCACAGGCACTAGTCTCCCGACGATCACGGGCACAAGTCCACCCTCCATCACAGGCACTAGTCTCCCTCCATCACGGGCACAAACCTACTTCCATCACGGGCACAAGTCTCCCCTGCATCACGCGCACTAGTCTCTCCTCCATTACGGGCACTAACCCACTTCCATCACGGGCACTAGTCTCCCGACGATCATGGGCACTAGTCCCCTCCATCACGGGCAATAAGCCCACTCCATCACGGGATCTAGTCTACCCCTCCAGCACGGGCACTCCCTCCTCCATCACGGTCACTCGTCTCCCGTCCATCAGAGTCACTAATCCCCCTCCATCACGGGCGCTAGTCCCCCTACCACTCCATCACGGATACTAGTACCCCCTCCATCACGGGTACTAGTCTCCCCTCCATCACGGGCACTAACCCACTTCCATCACGGGTACTAGTCTCCCGACGATCATGGGCACTAGTCCACTCCACCACGGCACTAGTCTCCCCCTCCATCACGGGAACTAGTCCCCACCCCTCCATCACGGGCTCTCGTCCCCATCCATCTAGGGCACTAACAGCCCCTCCCTCACGGGCTCTAAGTCGATCCATCACGGGCATTAATCTCCCTCCATCACGGGCACTAGTCCCCCCTCTATCACGGGCACTAGTTGCCACTCCATCACGGGCACTAGTCTCGTCGCCATCACGGGCAAGATTGTCCCCTCCATTCCGGGCACTAGTCCTACTCCCCCTCCATCACGGGCACGAGTTCCCGCCCTGCATCACGGGCACTAGTTCCCCTCCATCATGGGCACTACTTCCTGCCCTGCATCACGGACACTAGTCTCCCTCCATCACAGGCACTAGTCTCCCTCCATCACGGGCACCAGTCTCCCTCCATCTCGGGCAGTATTCTCCCCTCCATCAGGGGCACTAGTCCCCCGACCCCGCATCACGGTCACGATTCACCCTCCATCGCGGGCACGAGTTCCCCCTCCATCACGGGCAGTATTCCCACTCCATTACGGGCACTAGTCCCACCTCCTTCACGGGCACTAACTGCCCTCCATCACGGCAGCAGTTCCCCCTCCATCACGATCACTAGTCCCCCCCTCCATCACGGGCACTAGCCCCCCTCCATCACGGGCACTAGTTCCCCTCCATCACGGCAGCAGTTCCCCCTCCATCACGATCACTAGTCCCCCCCTCCATCACGGGCACTAATCCACTTCCATCACGGGCACTAGTCTCCCGACGATCATGGGCACTAGTCCCCTCCACCAGGGGCACTAAGCCCCCTCCACCACGGGCACTAGTCTCTCTCCATCACAGGCACTAGTCTCCCTCCATCACGGGCACAAAACTACTTCCATCACGGGCACAAGTCTCCCCTGCATCACGCGCACTAGTCTCTCCTCCATTACGGGCACTATCTCACTTCCATCACGGGCACTAGTCTCCCGACGATCATGGGCACTAGTCCCCTCCATCACGGGCGATAAACCCACTCCATCCCGGGCACTAGTCCACCCCTCCAGCACGGGCACTCCCTCCTCCATCACGGGCACTAGTCCCTCCTCCATCACAGGCACTTCTGTCCCTCCATCCGGGGCACTAGTCCCCCTCCATCACGGTCACTCGTCTCCCATCCATCAGAGTCGCTAATCCCCCTCCATCACGGGCGCTAGTCCCCCTACCCCTCCATCACGGACACTAGTACCCCCTCCATCACGGGCACTAGTCTCCCCTCCATCTCGAGCACCAGTCCATCCCTCCACCACGGGCACTAAGACCCGTCCATCACGGGCACTAGCCCCCTCCATCACGGGCACTAACCCCAATCCATGACGAGCACCAGTCTGCCCTCCATCACGGGTACTAACCCACTTCCATCACGGGCAATAGTCTCCCGACGATCACGTGCATTAGTCCCCCCTGCATAACGGGCCCTAGCCCACTCCACAGCCCACCCCCCTCCATCCCGGGCACTAAGACCATCCATCACAGGCTCTAGTCTCTACCTCCATCACGGGCACTGGTTCCCCACTTCCATCAGGGGCACTAACAACCTTCCATCACGGACACTAGTCCTCCTCCATCACAGACACTAATCTCCCTTCCATCACGGACACTAGTCCTCCTTCATCACAGGCACTAGTCCCCCTCCATCACGGGCGCTAGTTTCCCCTTCACCAAGGGCACTAGTTCCCCCTTCATCACGGGCAGCAGTTCCCCATACCTCTCGGGCACTAGTTCCCCCTCCATCACGGGCACTAGTCCCCTTCCATCACGGGCACTACTCTCCCTCCATCGCGCGCACTAGTCCCCCGCCCCCTTCCATCCCGGGCACTTAGCCCATCTATCACGGGATCTAGTCTCTCCCTGCGTCACAGGCACTAGTCCCCCTCCATCACGGGCACTAGTCTCCCTCTGTCACAGGCACTACTCTCCGTCCTACACGGGCACAAACCCACTTCCATCACGGGCACCAGTCTCCCGACCATAACGGGCATTAGTCCCCCCTCCATCACGGGCACTTCTCTCCCTCCATCCCGGGCACTAAGCCCATCCATCACGGGATATAGTCTCTCCCTCCATCAAGGGCACTAACCCCCGTCCATCACGGGCACTAGTCTCCCCTCAATCTCGGACACTAACACTCCTCCATCATCGGCACTAGTCTCCCGTCCATCACGGGCTCTAACCCACTTCCATCACGGGCAGTAGACACACTCCATCACATGCACTAGCCACAATCTTTCATGGGCACTACCCGACAACCCCCCCCCCCCACCTCCATCACGGGCGCTAGTCTCCCCTGCATCACGGGCACTAGTCCCCCGACCATCACGGGCACTAGTCTCCCCCTCCATCACGGGAACTAGTCCCCACCCCTCCATCACGGGCTCTCGTCCCCATCCGTCACGGGCACTAACAGCCCCTCCCTCACGGGGTCTAATTCCTCCATCACGGGAAAGATTGCCCCCTCCATTCCGGGCACTAATCCCCCCCCCCCCTCCATCACGGGCACTAGTTCCCGCTCTGCATCACGGGCACTAGTTCCCCTCCATCACGGGCAGCAGTTCCCCCTCCATCACGGGCACTAGTTTCCCCCCCTCCATCACGGAAACTAGTCCCCTCCTCCACTATGGGCACTAGTCTCCTCTCCATCACGGGCACTAGTCCACCCCTCCAGCACAGGTACTAAGCCTCCTCCATCACGGGTACTAGTCCCCCCTCCATCACGGGAGCAAGTCTACCTCCATCAAGGGTACTAGACCCCCCTCCATCACGGGCACTATTTTCCCCCTGCATCACGGGCACTTCTCTCTCTCCATCCCAGGCACTAAGCCCATCCATCACCTGATCTAGTCTCTGCCTCCATCGCGAGCACTAGTACCCCTCCATCACGGTCACTCGTCTCCCGTACATCAGAGTCACTAATCCCCCTCCATCACGGAAGCTAGTCCCCCCCTCCATCACGGGCACTAGCCCCCTCCATCACGGGCACTAGTCTCCCGACGATCACGGGCACTATTCCCCACTCCATCACGGGCACTAGTCTCCCTCCACCACGGGCACTAGTCTCCCTCCATCACAGGCACTAGTCTCTCTCCATCACGGGCACAAACCCACTTCCATCACGGGCACCAGTCTCCCGACCATCACGGACATTAGTCCTCCCTCCATCACGGGCACTTCTCTCCCTCCATCCCGGGCACTAAGCCCATCCATCACGGGATCCAGTCTCTCCCTCCATCACGGCCACTAGTCCCCCCTGCATCACGGGCACTTCTCTCCCTCCATCCCAGGCACTATGCCCATCCATCACGGGCACGAGTTCCCGCCCTGCATCACGGGCACTAGTTCCCCTCCATCATGGGCACTACTTCCTGCCCTGCATCACGGACACTAGTCTCCCTCCATCACAGGCACTAGTCTCCCTCCATCACGGGCACCAGTCTCCCTCCATCTCGGGCAGTATTCTCCCCTCCATCAGGGGCACTAGTCCCCCGACCCCGCATCACGGTCACGATTCACCCTCCATCGCGGGCACGAGTTCCCCCTCCATCACGGGCAGTATTCCCACTCCATTACGGGCACTAGTCCCACCTCCTTCACGGGCACTAACTGCCCTCCATCACGGCAGCAGTTCCCCCTCCATCACGATCACTAGTCCCCCCCTCCATCACGGGCACTAGCCCCCCTCCATCACGGGCACTAGTTCCCCTCCATCACGGCAGCAGTTCCCCCTCCATCACGATCACTAGTCCCCCTCTCCATCACGGGCACTAATCCACTTCCATCACGGGCACTAGTCTCCCGACGATCATGGGCACTAGTCCCCTCCACCAGGGGCACTAAGCCCCCTACACCACGGGCACTAGTCTCTCTCCATCACAGGCACTAGTCTCCCTCCATCACGGGCACAAAACTACTTCCATCACGAGCACAAGTCTCCCCTGCATCACGCGCACTAGTCTCTCCTCCATTACGGGCACTATCTCACTTCCATCACGGGCACTAGTCTCCCGACGATCATGGGCACTAGTCCCCTCCATCACGGGCAATAAACCCACTCCATCCCGGGCACTAGTCCACCCCTCCAGCACGGGCACTCCCTCCTCCATCACGGGCACTAGTCCCTCCTCCATCACAGGCACTTCTGTCCCTCCATCCGGGGCACTAGTCCCCCTCCATCACGATCACTCGTCTCCCATCCATCAGAGTCGCTAATCCCCCTCCATCACGGGCGCTAGTCCCCTACCCCTCCATCACGGACACTAGTACCCCCCTCCATCACGGTCACTAGTCTCCCCTCCATCTCGAGCACCAGTCCATCCCTCCACCACGGGCACTAAGACCCGTCCATCACGGGCACTAGCCCCCTCCATCACGGGCACTAACCCCAATCCATGACGAGCACCAGTCTGCCCTCCATCACGGGTACTAACCCACTTCCATCACGGGCAATAGTCTCCCGACGATCACGTGCTTCAGTCCCCCCTGCATAACGGGCCCTAGCCCACTCCACAGCCCACCCCCCTCCATCCCGGGCACTAAGACCATCCATCACAGGCTCTAGTCTCTACCTCCATCACGGGCACTAGTTCCCCACTTCCATCAGGGGCACTAACAACCTTCCATCACGGACACTAGTCCTCCTCCATCACAGACACTAATCTCCCTTCCATCACGGACACTAGTCCTCCTTCATCACAGGCACTAGTCCCCCTCCATCACGGGCGCTAGTTTCCCCTTCACCAAGGGCACTAGTTCCCCCCTTCATCACGGGCAGCAGTTCCCCATACCTCTCGGGCACTAGTTCCCCCTCCATCACGGGCACTAGTCCCCTTCCATCACGGGCACTACTCTCCCTCCATCGCGCGCACTAGTCCCCCGCCCCCTTCCATCCCGGGCACTTAGCCCATCTATCACGGGATCTAGTCTCTCCCTGCGTCACAGGCACTAGTCCCCCCTCCATCACGGGCACTAGTCTCCCTCTGTCACAGGCACTACTCTCCGTCCTACACGGGCACAAACCCACTTCCATCACGGGCACCAGTCTCCCGACCATAACGGGCATTAGTCCCCCCTCCATCACGGGCACTTCTCTCCCTCCATCCCGGGCACTAAGCCCATCCATCACGGGATATAGTCTCTCCCTCCATCAAGGGCACTAACCCCCGTCCATCACGGGCACTAGTCTCCCCTCAATCTCGGACACTAACACTCCTCCATCATCGGCACTAGTCTCCCGTCCATCACGGGCTCTAACCCACTTCCATCACGGGCAGTAGACACACTCCATCACATGCACTAGCCACAATCTTTCATGGGCACTACCCGACACCCCCCCCCCACCTCCATCACGGGCGCTAGTCTCCCTGCATCACGGGCACTAGTCCCCCGACCATCACGGGCACTAGTCTCCCCCTCCATCACGGGAACTAGTCCCCACCCCTCCATCACGGGCTCTCGTCCCCATCCGTCACGGGCACTAACAGCCCCTCCCTCACGGGGTCTAATTCCTCCATCACGGGAAAGATTGCCCCCTCCATTCCGGGCACTAATCCCCCCCCCCCCTCCATCACGGGCACTAGTTCCCGCTCTGCATCACGGGCACTAGTTCCCCTCCATCACGGGCAGCAGTTCCCCCTCCATCACGGGCACTAGTTTCCCCCCCTCCATCACGGAAACTAGTCCCCTCCTCCATTATGGGCACTAGTCTCCTCTCCATCACGGGCACTAGTCCACCCCTCCAGCACAGGCACTAAGCCTCCTCCATCACGGGTACTAGTCCCCCCTCCATCACGGGAGCAAGTCTACCTCCATCAAGGGTACTAGACCCCCCTCCATCACGGGCACTATTTTCCCCCTGCATCACGGGCACTTCTCTCTCTCCATCCCAGGCACTAAGCCCATCCATCACCTGATCTAGTCTCTGCCTCCATCGCGAGCACTAGTACCCCTCCATCACGGTCACTCGTCTCCCGTACATCAGAGTCACTAATCCCCCTCCATCACGGAAGCTAGTCCCCCCCTCCATCACGGGCACTAGCCCCCTCCATCACGGGCACTAGTCTCCCGACGATCACGGGCACTATTCCCCACTCCATCACGGGCACTAGTCTCCCTCCACCACGGGCACTCGTCTCCCTCCATCACAGGCACTAGTCTCTCTCCATCACGGGCACAAACCCACTTCCATCACGGGCACCAGTCTCCCGACCATCACGGACATTAGTCCTCCCTCCATCACGGGCACTTCTCTCCCTCCATCCCGGGCACTAAGCCCATCCATCACGGGATCCAGTCTCTCCCTCCATCACGGGCACTAGTCTCCCTCCATCACGGTCACTCGTCTCCCGTCCATTAGAGTCAATAATCCCCCTCCATCACGGGCGCTAGTCCCCCGCCCCTCCATCACGGGAACTAGTCCCCCCTCCATCACGGGCACTAGTTTCCCCTCCATCACGGGCACTAACCCACTTCCATCACTGGCACTAGTCTCCCGACGATCATGGGCACTAGTCCACTCCACCACGGCACTAGTCTTCCCCTCCAACACGGGAACTAGTCCCCCACCCCTCCATCACAGCTCTCGTCCCCATCCATCTAGGGCACTAACAGCCCCTCCCTCACGGGCTCTAAGCCGATCCATCACGGGCACTAGTCTCCCTCCATCACGGGCACTAGTCCCCCCTCTATCACGGGCACTAGTCGCCACTCCATCACGGGCACTAGTCTCGTCGCCATCACGGGCAAGATTGTCCCCTCCATTCCGGGCACTAGTCCCCCTCCCCTTTCATCACGGGCACGAGTTCCCGCCCTGCATCACGGGCACTAGTTCCCCTCCATCACGGGCACTACTTCCCGCCCTGCATCACGGACGTGATGGACGGGAAACTAGTGCCGTGCTGGAGGGGCGTTAGAGCCCGTGATGGACGGGAGACTAGTGCCCATGATGGACGGGAGACTAGTGCCGTGATGGACGCGAGACTAGTGCCCGTGATGCAGGGGGGTTAGTGTCCGTGATGGAGGGGGGAATAGTGCCCGTGATGGAGGGGTACTAGTGCCCGTGATGTAGGGGGCACTCGTACCCGTGATGGAGGGGAACTAGTGCCCGTGATGCAGGGCGGGAACTAGTGCCCGTGATGGAGGGGGGAACTAGTGCCCGGAGTGGAGGGGAGACTAGTGCCCGTGATGGAAGGGTGTTAGTGACCCTGATGGAAGGGTGGAACTAGTGCCCGTGATGGAGGGGAGACTAGTGCCCGTGATGGAGGGGGAACTAGTTTCCGTGATGGAGGGGGGGGGGGACTAGCGCCCGTGATGGAGGGAGAGACTAGATCCCGTGATGAATGGGCTTAGTGCCTGGGATGGAGGGAGACTAGTGCCCGTGATGGATGGGGGTTAGTACCCGTGATGTAGGGGTGGCTAGTGCCCGTCACAGAGGGGGACTGGTGCCAGTGATGGAGGGGGCACTAGTGGCCGCGATGAAGGGGGAACTGGTGCCCGTGATGGAGGGGGGTTAGTGCCCATGATGGAGGGGGTCAAGTGCACGTGATGGAGGAGGACTGGTGCCCGTGATGGAGGTGGAGAAGTGCCCGTGATGGAGGGCTGACTTGTGCTCGTGAAGGAAGGGGACTAGTGCCCGTGATGGAGGGGGAACTAGTGCCGGTGATGGAGGAGGGTTAATGCCCGTGATGGAAGGGGAACTAGTGACCGTGTTGGAGGGGGGTTAGAGCCCGTGATGGACGGGAAACTAGTACCGTGCTGGAGGGGGGTTAGAGCCCGTGAATAACGGTAGACTAGTGCCCATGATGGACGGGAGACTAGTGCCGTGATGGACGCGAGACTAGTGCCCGTGATGTAGGGGGCACTCGTGCCCGTGATGGAGGGGAACTAGTGCCCGTGATGCAGGGCGGGAACTAGTGCCCGTGATGGAGGGGGGAACTAGTGCCCGGAGTGGAGGGGAGACTAGTGCCCGTGATGGAAGGGTGTTAGTGACCCTGATGGAAGGGTGGAACTAGTGCCTGTGATGGAGGGGAGACTAGTGCCCGTGATGGAGGGGGGACTAGTTTCCGTGATGGAGGGGGGGCGGGGACTAGCGCCCGTGATGGAGGGAGAGACTAGATCCCGTGATGAATGGGCTTAGTGCCCGGGATGGAGGGAGACGAGTGCCCGTGATGGAGGGGGGGACTAGTGCCCGTGATCGTCGGGAGACTAGTGCGCGTGATGGAGTAGGCTAATGCCCGTGATGGAGGGAGCCTAGTGTCCGTGATGGAGGGGCGGGGGGACTAACGCCTGTGATGGAGGGGGATTAGTGACTCTGATGGACGGGAGACGAGTGACCGTGATGGAGGGGGACTAGTGCCCGTGATGGAGGGAGAGACTAGTTCAGGTGATGGATGGGCTTAGTGCCTGGGATGGAGGGAAAGAAGTGCCCGTGATGCAGGGCGGGAACTAGTGCTCGTGATGGAGGGGGGGACTAATGCCCGGAATGGTGAGGACAATCTTGCCCGTGATGGAGGGGAGACTAGTGCCCGTGATGGCGGGGAGTCTAGTGCCCGTGATGGAGGGGGGACTAGTGCCCGTGATGGATGGGCTTAGAGCCCGTCAGGGAGGGGCTGTTAGTGCCTGTGATGGATGGGGACGAGAGCCCGTGATGGAGGGGTGGGGACTAGTTCCCGTGATGGAGGGGGAGACTAGTGCCCGTGATGGAGCGGAGACTAGTGCCCGTGATAGAGGGGGGAGGTGGGTTAGTGCCCATGAAAGATTGTGGCTAGTGCACGTGATGGAGTGTGACTACTGCCCGTGATGGAAGTGGGTTAGAGCCCATGATGGACGGGAGACTAGTGCTGATGATGGAGGAGTGTTAGTGTCCGAGATTGAGGGGAGAGTAGTGCCCGTGATGGAGCGGGACTAGTGCCCGTCATGGAAGGGTGTTAGTGACCCTGATGGAAGGGTGGAACTAGTGCCCGTGATGGAAGGGGGGACTAGTGCCCGTGATGGAAGGGGGGACTAGTGCCCGTGATGGAGGGAGAGACTAGATCCCGTGATGGATGGGCTAAGTGCCCGGGATGGAGGGGGGCGGGGACTAGTGCCCGTGATGGTAGGGGACTAGTGCCCGTAATGAAGGGGGAACTAGTGCCCGTGATGTAGGGGGAACTGCTGCCCGTGATGGAGAGGAACTAGTGCCCGTGATGAAGGGGGAACTAATGCCCGTGATGTGGGGGGAACTGCTGCCCGTGATGGACAGGAACTAGTGCCCGTGATGAAGGGGGAACTAGTGCCCGTGGTGAAGGGGAAACTAGTGCCCGTGATGGAGGGGGACTAGTGCCAGTGATGGATGGACTTAGTGCCCGTGATGGAGGGGGTGACTAGTGCCTGTGATGGAGGGAGAGACTAGATCCCGTGATGGATGGGCTAAGTGCCGGGATGGAGGGGGGCGGGGGACTAGTGCCCGTGATGGTAGGGGAATAGTGCCCGTAATGAAGGGGGAACTAGTGCCCGTGATGGAGGGCGAACTGCTGCCCGTGATGGAGAGGAACTAGTGCCCGTGATGAAGGGGGAACTAATGCCCGTGATGTGGGGGGAACTGCTGCCCGTGATGCAGAGGAACTAGTGCCCGTGATGAAGGGGGAACTAGTGCCCGTGGTGAAGGGGAAACTAGTGCCCGTGATGGAGGGGGACTAGTGCCAGTGATGGATGGACTTAGTGCCCGTGATGGAGGGGGTTTTAGTTCCAGTGATGGAGCGGGTGACTAGTGCCCGTAAAGGAGGGTGGACTAATGCCCGTGATGGTCGGGGGACTAGTCCCCGTGCTGAAGGTGGACAAGTGCCCGTGATGGAGGGGGGCTAGTGCCCGTGATGGAGGGGGCAGTCGTGCCCGCGAGGAAGGGGAGACTAGCGCCCGTGATGGTGGGCGGTTAGTGCCCGTGAAGGAGGTGGGAGTAGTGCCCATAATGGAGTGGGACTGCTGCCCGTGATGGAGGGGGGAATTCGTGCCCGCGATGGAGGGGGGAATCGTGCCCGTGATGCGGTGGGGGGAGAGAGGAACTAGTGCCCGTGATGCAGGGCGGGAACTAGTGCTCGTGATGGAGGGGGGACTAGTGCCCGTGATGGAGGGGGGACTAGTGCCCGTGATGGATGGGCTTAGAGCCCGTGACGGAGGGGCTGTTAGTGCCTGTGATGAATGGGGACGAGAGCCCGTGATTGAGGGGTGGGGACTAGTTCCCGTGATGGAGGGGAGACTAGTGCCCGTGATGGAGGGGGGACTAGTTTCCGTGATGGAGGGGGGGGTGGACTAGCGCCCGTGATGGAGGGAGAGACTAGATCCCGTGATGAATGGGCTTAGTGCCCGGGATGGAGGGAGACTAGTGCCCGTGGTCGAGGGAGACCAGTGCCCGCGATGGAGGGGGGACTAGTGCCCGTGATCGTCGGGAGACTAGTGCGCGTGATGGAGTGGGCTAGTGCCCGTGATGGAGGGGGGGACTAGTGCCCGTGATGGAGGGGGGACTAGTGCCCGTGATCGTCGGGAGACTAGTGCGCGTGATGGAGTGGGCTAGTGCCCGTGATGGAGGGGGGACTAGTGCCCGTGATGGAGGGGGGACTAGTGCCCGTGATCGTCGGGAGACTAGTGCGCGTGATGGAGTGGGCTGGTGCCGGTGATGGAGGGGGGACTAGTGTCCGTGATGGAGTGAGGGGGGGGAATAACGCCTGTGATGGAGGGGGATTAGTGACTCTGATGGACGGGAGACGAGTGACCGTGATGGAGGGGGACTAGTGCCCGTGATGGAGGGAGTGTCTAGTTCAGGTGATGGATGGGCTTAGTGCCTGGGATGGAGGGAAAGAAGTGCCCGTGATGCAGGGCGGGAACTAGTGCTCGTGATGGAGGGCGGGACTAATGCCCGGAATGGTGAGGACAATCTTGCCCGTGATGGAGGGGAGACTAGTGCCCGTGATGGCGGGGACCTAGTGCCCGTGATGGAGGGGGGACTAGTGCCCGTGATGGATGGGCTTAGAGCCCGTGAGGGAGGGGCTGTTAGTGCCTGTGATGGATGGGGACGAGAGCCCGTGATGGAGGGGTGGGGACTAGTTCCCGTGATGGAGGGGGAGACTAGTGCCCGTGATGGAGCGGAGACTAGTGCCCGTGATGGAGGGGGGAGGTGGGTTAGTGCCCATGAAAGATTGTGGCTAGTGCACGTGATGGAGTGTGACTACTGCCCGTGATGGAAGTGGGTTAGAGCCCGTGATGGACGGGAGACTAGTGCTGATGATGGAGGAGTGTTAGTGTCCGAGATTGAGGGGAGAGTAGTGCCCGTGATGGAAGGGTGTTAGTGACCCTGATGGAAGGGGGGACTAGTGCCCGTGATGGAGGGAGAGACTAGATCCCGTGATGGATGGGCTAAGCGCCCGGGATGGAGGGGGGCGGGGGACTAGTGCCCGTGATGGAAGGGGACTAGTGCCCGTGATGGAGGGGGAACTGCTGCCTGTGATGGAGGGGGATTAGTGCCCGGGATGGAGGGGGGAATCGTGCCCGTGATGCAGTGGGGGGAGAGAGGAACTAGACCCCGTGATGGAGGGGAGAATAGTGCCCGAGATGGAGGGGGACTAGTGCCCGTGATGGAGGGGGATTAGTGCCCGGGATGGAGGGGGGACTAGTGTCCGTAATGGTGGGAGACTAGTGCCCGTGATGCAGCGGGGTCTAGTTCCCGTGATGCAGGGAGGACCAGTGCCCGTTTTGGAGGGGGGGAATAGTGTTCGTGGTGCTTGAGGGACTAGGGCCCCTGATGGAGGGGGACTAATGCTCGTGATGGTCGGGAGATTGGTGCCCGTGATGGAAGTGGGTTTGTGCCCGTGATGGAGGGAGACTAGTGCCTGTGATGGAGGGAGACTGGTGTCCGTGATGGAGGAGGACTAGTGTCCGTGATGAAAGGGGGTTAGTGCCCCTGATGGAAGGGGGGGAACTAGTGCCCGTGATGGAGGTAGAGACTAGAACCCGTGATGGATGGTCTTAGTGCCCAGGATGGGGGGGGGGGCGTTTGGAGTGGGCTAGTGCTCGTGATGGAGGGAGATTAGTGCCCGTGATGCAGGGGGGATTAATGCACGTTATCGTCGGGAGACTATTGCCCGTGATGGAAGTGGGTTAGTGCCCGTGATGGAGGGCAGACTGGTGCCCGTCATGGATTGGGGTTAGTGGCCGTGATGGAGGGGGCTAGTGCCCGTGATGGACGGGGCTTAGTGCCCGTGGTGGAGGGGTGGACTAGTGCTCGTGATGGAGGGGAGACTAGTGCCCGTGATGGAGGGGGGACTAGTTTCCGTGATGGGGGGGGGGACTAGCGCCCGTGATGAAGGGAGAGACTAGATCCCGTGATGAATGGGCTTAGTGCCCGGGATGGAGGGAGAGAAGTGCCCGTGGTCGAGCGCGACTAGTGCCCGTGATCGTCGGGAGACTAGTGCGCGTGATGGAGTGGGCTAGCGCTCGTGATGGAGGGGGGGCTAGTATCCGTGATGGAGGGGAGGGGGGACTAGCGCCTGTGATGGAGGGGGATTAGTGACTCTGATGGACGGGAGACGAGTGCCCGTGATGGAGGGAGAGACTAGATCAGGTGATGGATGGGCTTAGTGCCTGCGATGGAGGGAGAGAAGTGCCCGTGATGCAGGGGGGACTAGTACCCGTGATGGAGGTGGGACTAGTGCCCTTGATGGAGGGAGACTAGCTCCCGTGATGGAGAGGGGACTAGTGCCCGTGATGGAGGAGGCTTAGTGCCCGTGCTGGAGGGGTGGACTAGTGCCCGTGATGGAGGGGGGTTAGTTCCCGTGATGGAGCGGGGAAGTAGTGCCGGTGTGGTCGGGGGACTAGTGCACATAAAGGAGGGTGGACTAATGCCCGTGATGCAGTGGGGGCAAGTGCCCGTGACGGAGGGGGGGGGGCTAGTGCCCGGGATGGATGGGGCTTAGTGTCCGTATTGGAGGGGACTAGTGCCCATGATCGTCAGAAGACTAGTGCCCGTGATGGAAGTGGGTTAGTGCCCGTGATGGAGGGGAGACTAGTGCCCGTGATGGAGGAGGGGACTAGTTCCCGTGATGGAGGGGGGGACTAGTGCCCGTGATGGAGGGGGAACTGCTGCCAGTGATGGAGGGGAACTAGTGCCCGTGATGAAGGGGGAACTAGTGCCCGTGGTGAAGAGGAAACTAGTGCCCATGATGAAGGGGGAACTAGTGCCCGTGATGTAGGGGAAACTCGTGCCCGTGATGGAGGGGAACCAGTGCCCGTGATCACAGGGCGGGAACTAGTGCCCGTGATGGAGGGGGGGGGGTACTAGTACCCGGAATGGAGGGGTCAATGATGTCCGTGAAGGAGGGGGGTATACTGCCCGTGAGGGAGATGGGGATTAGTGCCACGGAATGGAGGGGACAATCTTGGCCGTGATGGAGGGGAGACTAGTGCCCGTGATGGAGGGGAGACTAGTGCCCGTGATGGAGGGGGATTAATGCTCGTGATGGAGGGGAACTAGTGCCCGTGATGGAGGGGTAACTAGTGTCTGTGATGAAGGGGGAAATAGAGCCCGTGATGGTCGGGAGACTAGTGCCCGTGATGGAAGTGGGTTAGTGCCCGTGATGGAGGGAAGACTCGTGCCTGCAATGGAGGGAGGCTAGTGCCCGTGATGGAAGTGGGTTAGTGACCGCGATGGAGGGGTGGCTAGTGCCCGTCACTGAGGGGGACTGGTGCCAGTGATGGAGGGGGCACTAGTGGCCGCGATGAAGGGGGAACTAGTGCCCGTGAATGGAGGGGGGTTAGTGCCCGTGATGGAGGGGGTCAAGTACACGTGATGGAGGAGGACTAGTGCCCGTGATGGAGGTGGAGAAGTGCCCGTGATGGAGGGCTGACTCGTGCTCGTGAAGGAAGGGGACTAGTGCCCGTGATGGAGGGGGAACTAGTGCCCGTGATGCAGGGCGGGAACTAGTGCCCGTGATGGAGGGGGGAACTAGTGCCCGGAATGGAGGGGAGACTAGGGCCCGTGATGGAAGCGTGTTAGTGACCCTGATGGAAGGGTGGAACTAGTGCCCGTGACGGAGGGGAGACTAGTGCACATGATGGAAGGGTGTTAGTGACCCTGATGGAGGGGGAACTAGTGCCCGTGATGTAGGGGGAACTCGTGCCCGTGATGGAGAACGAGTGCCCGTGATGAAGGGGGAACTAGTGCCCGAGATGTAGGGGGAACCGCTGCCCGTGGTGAAGGGGGACTAGTGCTCGTGATTGGCGGAGAATAGTGCCCGTGCTGGAGGGGCTCTCGTGCCCGCGATGGAGGGGAGTCTAGTGCCCGTGATGCAGGGCGGGAACTAGTGCCCGTGATGGAGGGGGGGACTACTGCCAGGAATAGAGGGGACAATCTTGCCCGTGAAGGAGGGGGGAATAGTGCCCGTGAGGGAGAGGGGGACTAGTGCCCAGAATGGAGGGGACAATCTTGCCCGTGATGGAAGGGAGACCAGTGCCGTGATGGAGGGGCAGACTAGCGCCCGTGATGGAGGGGAGACTAGCGCCCGTGATGGAGGGGGAGGGGGTGTTAGTGCCCATGAAAGATTGTGGCTAGTGCACGTGATGGAGTGTGTCTACTGCCCGTGATGGAAGTGGGTTAGAGCCCGTGATGCACGGGAGACTAGTGCTGATGATGGAGGAGTGTTAGTGTCCGAGATTGAGGGGAGACTAGTGCCGGTGATGGAGGGGGGTTAGTGCCCGTGATGGAGGGGTGGCTAGTGCCCGTCACTGAGGGGGACTGGTGCCAGTGATGGAGGGGGTACTAGTGGCCGCGATGAAGGGGGAGAAGTGCCCGTGATGGAGGGCTGACTCGTGCTTGTGAAGGAAGGGGACAAGTGCCAGTGATGGAGGGGGAAATAGTGCCCGTGATGGAGGAGGGTTAGAGCCCATGATGGACGGGAGACTAGTGCCCATGATGGACGGGAGACTAGTGCCCGTGATGGAGGGGGGGAATAGTGCCCGTGATGGAGGGGAACTAGTGCCCGTGATGCAGGGCGGGAACTAGTGCCCGTGATGGAGGGGGGAACTAGTGCCCGGAGTGGAGGAGAGAATAGTGCCCGTGATGGAAGGGTGTTAGTGACCCTGATGGAAGGGTGGAACTAGTGCCCGTGATGGAGGGGAGACTAGTGCCCGTGATGCAGGGCGGGAACTAGTGCCCGTGATGGAGGGGGGGACTAGTGCCAGGAATGGAGGGGACAATCTTGCCCGTGAAGGAGGGGGGAATAGTGCCCGTGAGGGAGAAGGGGACTAGTGCCCAGAATGGAGGGGACAATCTTGCCCGTGATGGAAGGGAGACTCGTGCCCGTGATGGAGGGAGACCAGTGCCCGTGATGGATGGGGACGAGAGCCCGTGATGGAGGGGTGGGAACTAGTTCCCGTGATGGAGGGGCAGACTAGTGCCCGTGATAGTCGGGGGACTAGTGCCCGTGATGGAGGGGAGACTAGCGCCCGTGATGGAGGGGGGAAGCATTAGTGCCCATGGAAGTTTGTGGCTAGTGCACGTGATGGAGTGTCTACTGCCCGTGATGGAAGTGGGTTAGAGCCCGTGATGGACGGAAGACTAGTGCTGATGATGGAGGAGTGGTAGTGTCCGAGATTGAGGGGAGACTAGTGCCCGTGATGGAGGGGTTTAGTGCCCGTGATGGAGGGAGTGACCAGATCCCGTGATGGATGGGCTTAGTGCCCGGGATCGAGGGAGAGGAGTGCCCGTGATGGAGGGGAGACTAGTGCCCGTGATGCAGGGCGGGAACTAGTACCTGTGATGGAGGGGGGGACGAGTGCCAGGAATGGAGGGGAGACTAGTGCCCGTGATGGACGGGGCTTAGTGCCCGTGGTGGAGGGGTGGACTAGTGCTCGTGATGGAGGGGAGACTAGTGCCCGTGATGGAGGGGGGACTAGTTTCCGTGATGGAGTGGGAGGGGGGGACTAGCGCCCGTGATGAATGGGCTTAGTGCCCGGGATGGAGGGAGAGAAGTGCCCGTGATGGAGGGGGGACTAATGCCCGTGATGGTCGGGAGACTGGTGCGCGTGATGGAAGTGGGTTTGTGCCCGTGATGGAGGGAGACTACTGCCCGTGGTCGAGGGAGACTAGTGCCCGTGATGGAGGGGGGACTAGTGCCCGTGATCGTCGGGAGACTAGTGCGCGTGATGGAGTGGGCTAGTGCCCGTGCTGGAGGGGGGACTAGTGCCCGTGATGGAGGGGGGGGGGAGGACTAGCGCCTGTGATGGAGGGGGATTAGTGACTCTGATGGACGCGAGACGAGTGACCGTGATGGAGGGGGACTAGTGCCCGTGATGGAGGGAGAGACTAGATCAGGTGATGGATGGGCTTAGTGCCTGGGATGGAGGGAAAGAAGTGCCCGTGATGCAGGGCGGGAACTAGTGCTCGTGATGGAGGGCGGGACTAATGCCCGGAATGGTGAGGACAATCTTGCCCGTGATGGAGGGGAGACTAGTGCCCGTGATGGCGGGGAGACTAGTGCCCGTGATGGAGGGGGGACTAGTGCCCGTGATGGATGGGCTTAGAGCCCGTGAGGGAGGGGCTGTTAGTGCCTGTGATGGATGGGGACGAGAGCCCGTGATGGAGGGGTGGGGACTAGTTCCCGTGATGGAGGGGGAGACTAGTGCCCGTGATGGAGCGGAGACTAGTGCCCGTGATGGAGGGGGGAGGTGGGTTAGTGCCCATGAAAGATTGTGGCTAGTGCACGTGATGGAGTGTGACTACTGCCCGTGATGGAAGTGGGTTAGAGCCCGTGATGGACGGGAGACTAGTGCTGATGATGGAGGAGTGTTAGTGTCCGAGATTGAGGGGAGAGTAGTGCCCGTGATGGAAGGGTGTTAGTGACCCTGATGGAAGGGGGGACTAGTGCCCGTGATGGAGGGAGAGACTAGATCCCGTGATGGATGGGCTAAGCGCCCGGGATGGAGGGGGGATGGGACTAGTGCCCGTGACGGAAGGGAACTGGTGCCCGTGATGAGAGGGGACTAGTGCCCGTGATGGAGGGGGAACTGCTGCCTGTGATGGAGGGGGATTAGTGCCCGGGATGGAGGGGGGAATCGTGCCCGTGATGCAGTGGGGGGAGAGAGGAACTAGACCCCGTGATGGAGGGGAGAATAGTGCCCGAGATGGAGGGGGACTAGTGCCCGTGATGGAGGGGGATTAGTGCCCGGGATGGAGGGGGGACTAGTGTCCGTAATGGTGGGAGACTAGTGCCCGTGATGCATCGGGGTCTAGTTCCCGTGATGCAGGGAGGTCCAGTGCCCGTTTTGGAGGGGGGGAATAGTGTTCGTGGTGCTTGAGGGACTAGGGCCCCTGATGGAGGGGGACTAATGCTCGTGATGGTCGGGAGATTGGTGCCCGTGATGGAAGTGGGTTTGTGCCCGTGATGGAGGGAGACTAGTGCCTGTGATGGAGGGAGACTGGTGTCCGTGATGGAGGAGGACTAGTGTCCGTGATGAAAGGGGGTTAGTGCCCCTGATGGAAGGGGGGGAACTAGTGCCCGTGATGGAGGTAGAGACTAGAACCCGTGATGGATGGTCTTAGTGCCCAGGATGGGGGGGGGGGGGGTGCGTTTGGAGTGGGCTAGTGCTCGTGATGGAGGGAGATTAGTGCCCGTGATGCAGGGGGGATTAATGCACGTGATCGTCGGGAGACTATTGCCCGTGATGGAAGTGGGTTAGTGCCCGTGATGGAGGGCAGACTGGTGCCCGTCATGGATTGGGGTTAGTGGCAGTGATGGAGGGGGCTAGTGCCCGTGATGGACGGGGCTTAGTGCCCGTGATGGACGGGGCTTAGTGCCCGTGGTGGAGGAGTGGACTAGTGCTCGTGATGGAGGGGAGACTAGTGCCCGTGATGGAGGGGGGACTAGTTTCCGTGATGGGGGGGGGGACTAGCGCCCGTGATGAAGGGAGAGACTAGATCCCGTGATGGATGGGCTTAGTGCCTGGGATGGAGGGAAAGAAGTGCCCGTGATGCAGGGCGGGAACTAGTGCTCGTGATGGAGGGCGGGACTAATGCCCGGAATGGTGAGGACAATCTTGCCCGTGATGGAGGGAGACTAGTGCCCGTGATGGCGGGGACCTAGTGCCCGTGATGGAGGGGGGACTAGTGCCCGTGATGGATGGGCTTAGAGCCCGTGAGGGAGGGGCTGTTAGTGCCTGTGATGGATGGGGACGAGAGCCCGTGATGGAGGGGTGGGGACTAGTTCCCGTGATGGAGGGGGAGACTAGTGCCCGTGATGGAGCGGAGACTAGTGCCCGTGATGGAGGGGGGAGGTGGGTTAGTGCCATGAAAGATTGTGGCTAGTGCACGTGATGGAGTGTGACTACTGCCGTGATGGAAGTGGGTTAGAGCCCGTGATGGACGGGAGACTAGTGCTGATGATGGAGGAGTGTTAGTGTCCGAGATTGAGGGGAGAGTAGTGCCCGTGATGGAAGGGTGTTAGTGACCCTGATGGAAGGGGGGACTAGTGCCCGTGATGGAGGGAGAGACTAGATCCCGTGATGGATGGGCTAAGCGCCCGGGATGGAGGGGGGGCGGGGGACCTAGTGCCCGTGATGGAAGGGGACTAGTGCCCGTGATGGAGGGGGAACTGCTGCCTGTGATGGAGGGGGATTAGTGCCCGGGATGGAGGGGGGAATCGTGCCCGTGATGCAGTGGGGGGAGAGAGGAACTAGACCCCGTGATGGAGGGGAGAATAGTGCCCGAGATGGAGGGGGACTAGTGCCCGTGATGGAGGGGGATTAGTGCCCGGGATGGAGGGGGGACTAGTGTCCGTAATGGTGGGAGACTAGTGCCCGTGATGCAGCGGGGTCTAGTTCCCGTGATGCAGGGAGGACCAGTGCCCGTTTTGGAGGGGGGGAATAGTGTTCGTGGTGCTTGAGGGACTAGGGCCCCTGATGGAGGGGGACTAATGCTCGTGATGGTCGGGAGATTGGTGCCCGTGATGGAAGTGGGTTTGTGCCCGTGATGGAGGGAGACTAGTGCCTGTGATGGAGGGAGACTGGTGTCCGTGATGGAGGAGGGCTAGTGTCCGTGATGAAAGGGGGTTAGTGCCCCTGATGGAAGGGGGGAACTAGTGCCCGTGATGGAGGTAGAGACTAGAACCCGTGATGGATGGTCTTAGTGCCCAGGATGGGGGGGGGGGCGTTTGGAGTGGGCTAGTGCTCGTGATGGAGGGGAGATTAGTGCCCGTGATGCAGGGGGGATTAATGCACGTTATCGTCGGGAGACTATTGCCCGTGATGGAAGTGCGGTTAGTGCCCGTGATGGAGGGCAGACTGGTGCCCGTCATGGATTGGGGTTAGTGGCCGTGATGGAGGGGGCTAGTGCCCGTGATGGACGGGGCTTAGTGCCCGTGGTGGAGGGGTGGACTAGTGCTCGTGATGGAGGGGAGACTAGTGCCCGTGATGGAGGGGGGACTAGTTTCCGTGATGGGGGGGGGGACTAGCGCCCGTGATGAAGGGAGAGACTAGATCCCGTGATGAATGGGCTTAGTGCCCGGGATGGAGGGAGAGAAGTGCCCGTGGTCGAGCGCGACTGGTGCCCGTGATCGTCGGGAGACTAGTGCGCGTGATGGAGTGGGCTAGCGCTCGTGATGGAGGGGGGGCTAGTATCCGTGATGGAGGGGAGGGGGGACTAGCGCCTGTGATGGAGGGGGATTAGTGACTCTGATGGACGGGAGACGAGTGCCCGTGATGGAGGGAGAGACTAGATCAGGTGATGGATGGGCTTAGTGCCTGCGATGGAGGGAGAGAAGTGCCCGTGATGCAGGGGGGACTAGTACCCGTGATGGAGGTGGGACTAGTGCCCTTGATGGAGGGAGACTAGCTCCCGTGATGGAGAGGGGACTAGTGCCCGTGATGGAGGAGGCTTAGTGCCCGTGCTGGAGGGGTGGACTAGTGCCCGTGATGGAGGGGGGTTAGTTCCCGTGATGGAGCGGGGAAGTAGTGCCGGTGTGGTCGGGGGACTAGTGCACATAAAGGAGGGTGGACTAATGCCCGTGATGCAGTGGGGGCAAGTGCCCGTGACGGAGGGGGGGGGGCTAGTGCCCGGGATGGATGGGGCTTAGTGTCCGTATTGGAGGGGACTAGTGCCCATGATCGTCAGAAGACTAGTGCCCGTGATGGAAGTGGGTTAGTGCCCGTGATGGAGGGGAGACTAGTGCCCGTGATGGAGGAGGGGACTAGTTCCCGTGATGGAGGGGGGGGACTAGTGCCCGTGATGGAGGGGGAACTGCTGCCAGTGATGGAGGGGAACTAGTGCCCGTGATGAAGGGGGGAACTAGTGCCCGTGGTGAAGAGGAAACTAGTGCCCATGATGAAGGGGGAACTAGTGCCCGTGATGTAGGGGAAACTCGTGCCCGTGATGGAGGGGAACCAGTGCCCGTGATCACAGGGCGGGAACTAGTGCCCGTGATGGAGGGGGGGGGTACTAGTACCCGGAATGGAGGGGTCAATGATGTCCGTGAAGGAGGGGGGTATACTGCCCGTGAGGGAGATGGGGATTAGTGCCACGGAATGGAGGGGACAATCTTGGCCGTGATGGAGGGGAGACTAGTGCCCGTGATGGAGGGGAGACTAGTGCCCGTGATGGAGGGGGATTAATGCTCGTGATGGAGGGGAACTAGTGCCCGTGATGGAGGGGTAACTAGTGTCTGTGATGAAGGGGGAAATAGAGCCCGTGATGGTCGGGAGACTAGTGCCCGTGATGGAAGTGGGTTAGTGCCCGTGATGGAGGGAAGACTCGTGCCTGCAATGGAGGGAGGCTAGTGCCCGTGATGGAAGTGGGTTAGTGACCGCGATGGAGGGGTGGCTAGTGCCCGTCACTGAGGGGGACTGGTGCCAGTGATGGAGGGGGCACTAGTGGCCGCGATGAAGGGGGAACTAGTGCCCGTGAATGGAGGGGGGTTAGTGCCCGTGATGGAGGGGGTCAAGTACACGTGATGGAGGAGGACTAGTGCCCGTGATGGAGGTGGAGAAGTGCCCGTGATGGAGGGCTGACTCGTGCTCGTGAAGGAAGGGGACTAGTGCCCGTGATGGAGGGGGAACTAGTGCCCGTGATGCAGGGCGGGAACTAGTGCCCGTGATGGAGGGGGGAACTAGTGCCCGGAATGGAGGGGAGACTAGGGCCCGTGATGGAAGCGTGTTAGTGACCCTGATGGAAGGGTGGAACTAGTGCCCGTGACGGAGGGGAGACTAGTGCACATGATGGAAGGGTGTTAGTGACCCTGATGGAGGGGGAACTAGTGCCCGTGATGTAGGGGGAACTCGTGCCCGTGATGGAAGGGAACGAGTGCCCGTGATGAAGGGGGAACTAGTGCCCGAGATGTAGGGGGAACCGCTGCCCGTGGTGAAGGGGGACTAGTGCTCGTGATTGGCGGAGAATAGTGCCCGTGCTGGAGGGGCTCTCGTGCCCGCGATGGAGGGGAGTCTAGTGCCCGTGATGCAGGGCGGGAACTAGTGCCCGTGATGGAGGGGGGGGACTACTGCCAGGAATAGAGGGGACAATCTTGCCCGTGAAGGAGGGGGGAATAGTGCCCGTGAGGGAGAGGGGGACTAGTGCCCAGAATGGAGGGGACAATCTTGCCGTGATGGAAGGGAGACCAGTGCCGTGATGGAGGGGCAGACTAGCGCCCGTGATGGAGGGGAGACTAGCGCCCGTGATGGAGGGGGAGGGGGTGTTAGTGCCCATGAAAGATTGTGGCTAGTGCACGTGATGGAGTGTGTCCTACTGCCCGTGATGGAAGTGGGTTAGAGCCCGTGATGCACGGGAGACTAGTGCTGATGATGGAGGAGTGTTAGTGTCCGAGATTGAGGGGAGACTAGTGCCGGTGATGGAGGGGGGTTAGTGCCCGTGATGGAGGGGTGGCTAGTGCCCGTCACTGAGGGGGACTGGTGCCAGTGATGGAGGGGGTACTAGTGGCCGCGATGAAGGGGGGGGGAGAAGTGCCCGTGATGGAGGGCTGACTCGTGCTTGTGAAGGAAGGGGACAAGTGCCAGTGATGGAGGGGGAAATAGTGCCCGTGATGGAGGAGGGTTAGAGCCCATGATGGACGGGAGACTAGTGCCCATGATGGACGGGAGACTAGTGCCCGTGATGGAGGGGGGGAATAGTGCCCGTGATGGAGGGGAACTAGTGCCCGTGATGCAGGGCGGGAACTAGTGCCCGTGATGGAGGGGGGAACTAGTGCCCGGAGTGGAGGAGAGAATAGTGCCCGTGATGGAAGGGTGTTAGTGACCCTGATGGAAGGGTGGAACTAGTGCCCGTGATGGAGGGGAGACTAGTGCCCGTGATGCAGGGCGGGAACTAGTGCCCGTGATGGAGGGGGGGACTAGTGCCAGGAATGGAGGGGACAATCTTGCCCGTGAAGGAGGGGGGAATAGTGCCCGTGAGGGAGAAGGGGACTAGTGCCCAGAATGGAGGGGACAATCTTGCCCGTGATGGAAGGGAGACTCGTGCCCGTGATGGAGGGAGACCAGTGCCCGTGATGGATGGGGACGAGAGCCCGTGATGGAGGGGTGGGAACTAGTTCCCGTGATGGAGGGGCAGACTAGTGCCCGTGATAGTCGGGGGACTAGTGCCCGTGATGGAGGGGAGACTAGCGCCCGTGATGGAGGGGGGAAGCATTAGTGCCCATGGAAGTTTGTGGCTAGTGCACGTGATGGAGTGTCTACTGCCCGTGATGGAAGTGGGTTAGAGCCCGTGATGGACGGAAGACTAGTGCTGATGATGGAGGAGTGGTAGTGTCCGAGATTGAGGGGAGACTAGTGCCCGTGATGGAGGGGTTTAGTGCCCGTGATGGAGGGAGTGACCAGATCCCGTGATGGATGGGCTTAGTGCCCGGGATCGAGGGAGAGGAGTGCCCGTGATGGAGGGGAGACTAGTGCCCGTGATGCAGGGCGGGAACTAGTACCTGTGATGGAGGGGGGGA
>NW_027274449.1:64081-102223 GCF_030028105.1 Mobula birostris
CTCCTTCATGGGCACTAGTCCCCCCTCCATCACGGGCACTATCCCACTTCCATCACGGGCCACTAAGCCCATCCATCACGGGCACTAGTCTCCCCTCCATCACGGGCACTAGTCTCCCGTCCATCATGGGCACTAGTCTCCCATCCATCACGGGCACTAGTCGCCCTCCATCACGGGCACTAACCCCCCTCCATCACGGGCACTAGTCTCTCCTCAATCACGGGCACTGGTCTCCCTCCATCACGGACAGTAGGTTCCTGTCCATCGCGGTCACTCGTCACCCCTCCATTACGGGCACTAGTCCCCCTCCATCATGGGCACTACCCCCCTCCATCTTGGGAACTAGCCCCCCCCCCGCCTCCATCTCGGCACTAGTCCCCCTCCATCACGGGCACTAGTCTCCCATCCATCACGGGCACTAGTCTCCCCTCAATCACGGGCACTGGTCTCCCTCCATCACGGGCACTAGTCTCCCATCCATCACGGGCACTAGTCCCCCCTCTATCATTGGCACTAGTCCCGCTCCACCATCGGCACTAACCTCCCTCCATCACGGGCACTGAGCCATCCATCACAGGCACTGGTCCCCCCCACCCTTCATCATGGGCACTAGTTCCCCCCTCCATCGTGGCACTAACCCACTTCCATCACGGGCACTAGTCTCCCCTCCATTGCAGGCACAAGTCTCCCCTCCATCACGGGCACTAACCCACTTCCATCACCGGCACTAGTCTCCCGACCATCACGGGCACTAGTTACCCATGCATCATGGGCACTAGTCTCCCCTCTATCACTGGCACTAGTCCTCCTTCATCATGGCACTAGTCACCCATGCATCATGGGCACTAGTCTCCCTTCTATCGCGGGCACGAGTCCACCCTCTATCACGGGCAGTAGTCCCCCTCCATCACAGGCACTAGTCTCCTCTCCAGCGCGGGCACTATCACCCCCTCCATCACGGGCACTAAGCCCATTCATCACGGGCGCTAGTCCCCCCTCTATTCCGGGCACTAGCCCCCCCTCCACCACGGGCACTAGTCCCCCCTCCATCACGGGCAATGATCCCCCTCCATCACCGGCACTAAGCCACTTTCATCACGGGCACTAAGCCCATCCATCAAGGGGCACTAGTTGCCCTCCATCACGGGCACTAGTCCCCTCTCCCTCATGGGCCCTAGTCCGCCCTGCATCATGGGCACTACTCTTCCTCCATCACGCGCACGAGTCCCCCTCTCCATCCCGGGCACTAAGCCCATCCGTCATGGGTTCTAGTCTCTCTCTCTCTCCATCACGGGCACTAGTTCCCCCTTCCAGCCAGGGCACTAACGCCCCCTTCATCATGGGCACTAAGCCCATTCATCAAGGGCACTAGTCCCCCCTCCATTCCGGGCACTAGTCCCCCCTCCATCACGGGCAATAATCCCCTCCATCACGGAAACTAGTCCCCCCTCCATCACGGGCACTAGTCCTCCCTCCATCACGAGCACTAGTCCACCCCTCCACCACGGGCACTAAGCCCCGTCCATCACGGGCACTAGCCCCCTCCATCACGGCCACTAACCCCAATCCATGACGGGCACCAGTCTGCCCTCCATCACGGGCACTAACCCACTTCCATCACGGGCAATAGTCTCCCGACGATCACGTGCATTAATCCCCCCTGCATCACGGGCACTATTCTCCCTCCATCACGAGCACTAGCCCACTCCAAACCCACCCCTCCCCCCCCATCCTGGGCACTAAAACCATCCATCATGGGCTCTAGTCTCTACCTCCATCACGGGCACTAGTTCCCCCCTTCCATCAGGGGCACTAACCCTCTTTCATCACGGACGCTAGTCCTCCTCCATCACGGACACCAGTCTCCCTCCATCACAGGCACTAGTCTCCCTCCATCACGGGCACAAACCCAATTCCATCACGGGCACCAATCTCCCGACCATCACGGGCATTAGTCCCCCTCCATCAGGGGCCCTAGTCCCCCATGCACCCCCTCCAAAACGGGCACGAGTCCTCCCTGCATCACGGGAACTAGTCCCCGCTGCATCTCGGGCACTAGTCTCCCACCATCACGGACACTAGTCCCCCCTCCATACCGGGCACTAATCCCCCTCCATCACGGGCACTAGTCCCCCTCCATCACGGGCACTTGTCTCCCCTCCATCACGGTCACAAGTCACCCGACCATCACGGGCATTAGTCCACCCTCTTTTACGGGTACTAGTCCCCTTCCATCACGGGCACTATTCACCCGCTACATCACTGGAACTAGTCTGCCCTCCATCACGGGCACTAGTCTCCCTCCATTCCAGGCACTAGTCCCCCTCTCCATCACGCTCAGATGTCCCCGCTCCATCACGGGAACTACTCTCCCTCCATCACAGGCACTAGTCCCCCGCCACCCTCCATCCCGGGCATTTAGCCCGTCCATCACGGGATCCAGTCTCTCCCTCCATCACGGACACTAGTTCCCCCTCCATCACGGGCACTATCCTCTTCCATCACGAGCACGAGTCAGCCCTCCATCACGGGCACTAGTCCCCCTCCATCACGTGCACTTGACCCCCTCCATCGCGGGCACTAACCCCCCTCCATCACAGGCACCAGTTCCCCCTTCATCGCGGCCACTAGTTCCCCCTCCATCACTGGCACCAGTCCCCCTCAGTCACGGGCACTAGCCACCCCTCCATCACGGGCACTAACCCCCCTCCATCACGGGCACTAGTCTCCCTCCATCACGGGCATAGTTTCTCGCCCATCGCAGTCACTCATCTCCCCTCCTTCACGGTCATTGTACTCCCATCCATCACGGTCACAAGTCTCCCCTCCATTATGGGCACTACTCCCCCACTCCATCACGGGAACTAGTCCCCCCTCCATCACGGGCACTAGGCCCGCTCCACCACGGGCACTAACCTCCCTCTATCACGGGCACTGAGCCCATCCATCACAGGCACTAGTCCCCCCGCCTTCAGCATGGGCACTAGCTCCCCCCTCCATCGCGGGCACTAACCCACTTCCATCACGGGCACTAGTCTCCCCTCCATTGCAGGCACGAGTCTCCCCTCCATCACGGGCACTAACCCACTTCCATCACGGGCACTAGTCTCCCAACCATCAAGGGCGCTAGTTACCCATACATCATGGGCACTAGTCCTCCCCTCTATTGCGGGCACGAGTCCACCCTCCATCACGGGCACTAGTCTCCCCTCCAGCGCGGGCACTAACACCCCTTCCATCACGGGCACTAAGCCCATTCATCGCGGGCACTAGTCCCCCCTCTATTCCGGGCACTAGCCCCCACTCCACCACGGGCACTAGTCCCCCCTTCATCACGGGCAATAATCCCCCTCCATCACGGGCACTAAGCCACTTTCATTACGGGCACTAAGCCTATCCATCACGGGCACTAGTTGCCCTCCATCACTGGCACTAGTGACCTCTCCATCACGGGCCCTAGTCCGCACTGCATCACGGGCATTACTCTCCCTCCATCACGGGCACAAGTCCCCCCCTCAATCCCGGGCACTAAGCCCATCCATCACGGGTTCTAGTCTCTCTCTCTCCATCACGGGCACTAGTTCCCCACTTCCAGCAGGGCACTAACACCCCCTTCATCACGGGTACTAAGCCCATTCATCAAGGGCACTAGCCCCCCTCCATTCCGAGCACTGGTCCCCCCCTCCACCACGGGCACTAGTCCCCCCTCCATCACGGGCACTAAACCCATCCATCACGGGTTCTAGTCTCTCTCTCCATCACGGGCATTACTTCCCCCCTTCCAGCAGGGCACTGACACCCCTCCATCACAGGCACTAGTTCCCCTCCATCATGGGCACTCGTCTCCTTCCATCACGGGAACTAGTCTCCCCTCCGTCAAGAGCTCTGAGCCCATCCATCACGGGCAGTATCTCCCTCCATCATGGGCACTAGTCTCCCTCCATCACGGGCACTAGTCCCCCTCCAGCACAGGCACTAGTCTCCCTCCCTCACGGGCATTGTCTCCCCTACATCATAGGCACTGTCTCCCTCCATCACAGGCACTAACATAACCCCTACATCACGGGCACTTGTCCACCCTTCCATCACGGGCGTCACCCCCTCCATGACGGGAAATAGACCCCCTTCATCACGGGTACTAATCTCCCCCCCACAACGGTCACTAGTCTCCTACCATTACGGGCAGTTGTTCCCCCTCCATCCCGGGACTAAGCCCATCCATCATGGGCTCCTGTCTCTCCCTGCATCACGGGCACTACTCCTCTCCTTCATCACGGCACTAACCCCCCTCCATCACGGACACTAGTCTCCCCTCCATCTCGGGCACTATTCTCCCTTCCATCACCGACACTAGTTCCCCCTCTGCATCACGGGCACAAGTCTCCCCTCCATCGCGGGCACGAGTCCACCCTTTATCACGGGCAGTAGTCCTATTCCATCACGGGCATTTGTCCACCTCCATCACGGGCACTAGTCCCCCAACCATCTCCATCACGGGAACTAGTCCCCCCGCCTCCATCACGGGCTCTAGACCCCATCCATCACGGGCACTAGCAGCCCCTCCCTCACGGGCACTAAGCCTATCCGTCACGGGTACTAGTCTCCCTCCATCACGGGCACTAGTCCCCCTCCATTACGGGCACTAGTCCCCCACTCCATCATGGGAACTAATCTCCCCTCCATCACGGGCACTCGTCCCGCTCCACCATGGGCACTAACCTCCCTCCATCACGGGCACTGAGCCCATCCATCACAGGCACTGGTCCCCCCCACTTCAGCATGGGCACTAGTTCCCCCCTCCATCACGGGCACTAACCCCCCTCCATCACGGGCACTAGTCTCGCGTCCATCACGGGCACTAGTCTCCCGTCCATCATGGGCACTAGTCTCCCGTCCATCACGGGCTCTAAACCCCCTCCATCACGGGCACTAGTTCCCCTTCCATCACAGGCATTAACCCCCCTCCATCACGGGCACTAGTCCCCTTCCTTCACGAGCACGAGTCAGCCCTCCATCACGGGCACTTCTCCACCTCCATCACGGGCACCAGTCCCCCTCCATCACGTGAACTTGACCGCCTCCATCACGGACACTAGCCCCCTCCATCACGGGCACTAGTTCCCCCTTCATCGCGGCCACTAGTGCCCCCTCCATCACTGGCACCAGTCCCCCTCAGTGACGGGCACTAGCCACCCCTCCATCACAGGCACTAACCCCCTCCATCACGGGCACTAGTCTCCCGCCATCACGGGCAGTAGTTTCCCGTCCATCGCAGTCACTCATCTCCCCTCCTTCACGGGCATTGGACTCCCATCCATCACGGTCACAAGTCTCCCCTCTATTACGGGCACTAGTCCCCCCCCTCCATCACGGGCACTAGTCCCGCTCCACCATGGGCACTAACCTCCTTCCATCACGGGCACTGAGCCCATCCATCACGGGCACTAGTACCCCCCCCACTGCATCACGGGCACTAGTTCCCCCTTCATCACAGACACTAGTTCCCCCTCCATCACGTGCACTAGTTCCCCTCCATCACGGGCATTAATATCCCTCCATCATGGACACTAGTCCCCCCTCCATATCGGGCACTATTCTCCCCTCCATATCGGGCACTAGTCTCCCCTCCATCTCGAGCACTATTCTCTCCTCCACCACGGGCACTGGCTCCCCCTCTGCATCACGGGCACAAGTCTCCCCTCCATCGCGGGCACGAGTCCACCCTTTATCACGGGCAGTAGTCCCACTCCAGCACGGGTATTTGTCCACCTCCATCACGCGCACTAGTCCCCCGACCATCACGGGCACTAGTCCCCCCCCCCCCTGCATCACGGGCACTAGTCCCCCCTCCATCACGGGCACTAACCCACTTCCATCACGGGCACTAGTCTCCCGACCATCACGGGCACTAGTTACACATGCATCATGGGCACTAGTCTCCCCTCTATCACTGGCACTAGTCCTCCCTCCATCATGGGCACTAGTCACCCATGCATCATGGGCGCTAGTCCCCCCTCTATCGCGGGCACAAGTCCACCCTCCATCACGGGCAGTAGTCCCCCTCCATCACGGGCACTAGTCTCCCCTCCAGCGCGGGCACTATCACCACCTCCATCACGGGCACTTAGCCCATTCATCACGGGCACTTGTCCCCCCTCTATTCCGGGCACTAGTCCCCCCTCCACCACGGGCACTAGTCCCCCCTCCATCACGGGCAATGATCCCCCTTCATCACAGGCACTAAGCCACTTTCGTCACGGGCACTAAGCCCATCCATCACGGGCACTAGTTGCCCTCCATCACGGGCACTAGTCCCCTCTCCATCATGGGCCCTAGTCCGCCCTGCATCACGGGCACTACTCTCCCTTCATCACGGGCACGAGTCCCCCTCTCCATCCCGGGCACTAAGCCCACCCATCACGGGTTCTAGTCTCTCTCTCTCTCCATCACGGCCACTAGTTCCCCCCTTCCAGCAGGGCACTAACACCCCCTTCATCATGGGCACTAGTCCCCCCTCCATTCCGGGCACTGGTCCCCCCCCTCCACCACGGGCACTAGTCCCCTCTCCATCACGGGCAATAATCTCCCTCCATCACGGGCACTAGTCCCCCCTCCATCTAGGGAACTAGACCCACCCCCCTCTATCTTGGGCACTAGTTCCCCTCCATCACGGACACGAGCATCCCCTCCATCACGGGCACCAGTATCCCCTCCATCACGGGCACTAGTCCCCCCCTCCATCACGGGCACTAGTCTCCCCTCCATCACAGGCACTAGTCTCCCGTCCATCACGGGCACTAGTCTCCCATCCATCACGGGCACTAGTCTCCTGTCTATCATGGGCTCATACCCCCCTCCATCACGGGCAACAGTCCCCCTCAGTCACGGGCACTAGTCGCCCTCTTTCACGGGCACTAACCCCCTCCATCACGGGCACTAGTCTCCCCTCCATCACGGGCACTAGTCTCCCCTGAATCATGGCACTAGTGTCCACTCCATTCTGGGCACTAGTATCTCCTCCTTCATGGGCACTAGTCCCCCCTCCATCACGGGCACTATCCCACTTCCATCACGGGCACTAAGCCCATCCATCACGGGCACTAGTCTCCCCTCCATCACGGGCACTAGTCTCCCGTCCATCATGGGCACTAGTCTCCCATCCATCACGGGCACTAGTCGCCCTCCATCACGGGCACTAACCCCCCTCCATCACGGGCACTAGTCTCTCCTCAATCACGGGCACTGGTCTCCCTCCATCACGGACAGTAGGTTCCCGTCCATCGCGGTCACTCGTCACCCCTCCATTACGGGCACTAGTCCCCCTCCATCATGGGCACTACCCCCCTCCATCTTGGGAACTAGCCCCCCCCCCGCCTCCATCTCGGGCACTAGTCCCCCTCCATCACGGGCACTAGTCTCCCATCCATCACGGGCACTAGTCTCCCCTCAATCACGGGCACTGGTCTCCCTCCATCACGGGCACTAGTCTCCCATCCATCACGGGCACTAGTCCCCCCTCTATCATTGGCACTAGTCCCGCTCCACCATCGGCACTAACCTCCCTCCATCACGGGCACTGAGCCCATCCATCACAGGCACTGGTCCCCCCCACCCTTCATCATGGGCACTAGTTCCCCCCTCCATCGTGGGCACTAACCCACTTCCATCACGGGCACTAGTCTCCCCTCCATTGCAGGCACAAGTCTCCCCTCCATCACGGGCACTAACCCACTTCCATCACCGGCACTAGTCTCCCGACCATCACGGGCACTAGTTACCCATGCATCATGGGCACTAGTCTCCCCTCTATCACTGGCACTAGTCCTCCCTTCATCATGGGCACTAGTCACCCATGCATCATGGGCACTAGTCTCCCTTCTATCGCGGGCACGAGTCCACCCTCTATCACGGGCAGTAGTCCCCCTCCATCACAGGCACTAGTCTCCTCTCCAGCGCGGGCACTATCACCCCCTCCATCACGGGCACTAAGCCCATTCATCACGGGCGCTAGTCCCCCCTCTATTCCGGGCACTAGCCCCCCCTCCACCACGGGCACTAGTCCCCCCTCCATCACGGGCAATGATCCCCCTCCATCACCGGCACTAAGCCACTTTCATCACGGGCACTAAGCCCATCCATCAAGGGCACTAGTTGCCCTCCATCACGGGCACTAGTCCCCTCTCCATCATGGGCCCTAGTCCGCCCTGCATCATGGGCACTACTCTTCCTCCATCACGCGCACGAGTCCCCCTCTCCATCCCGGGCACTAAGCCCATCCGTCATGGGTTCTAGTCTCTCTCTCTCTCCATCACGGGCACTAGTTCCCCCCTTCCAGCAGGGCACTAACGCCCCCTTCATCATGGGCACTAAGCCCATTCATCAAGGGCACTAGTCCCCCCTCCATTCCGGGCACTAGTCCCCCCTCCATCACGGGCAATAATCCCCCTCCATCACGGGCCCTAGTCCCCTCTCCATCACGGGCAATAATCCCCCTCCATCACGGGCCCTAGTCCGCCCTGCATCACGGGCAATAATCCCCCTCCATCACGGGCACTAAGCCCATCCATCACGGGTTCTAGTCTCTCCCTCCATCACGGGCACCAGTCCCCCTCAGTCACGGGCACTAGTCGCCCTCCATCACGGGCACTAACCCCCCTCCATCACGGGCACTAGTCTCCCCTCAATCACGGGCACTGGTCTCCCTCCATCATGGGCAGTAAGTTCCCGTCCATCGCGGTCACTCGTCGCTCCTCCATTACGGGCACTAGTCCCCCTCCATCATGGGCACTAGACACCCGTCCATCTTGGGAGCTAGCCCCCCGCCTCCATCTCGGGCACTAGTCCTCCTCTATCACCTACACGAGCATCCCCTCCTTCACGGGCACTAGTATCCCCTCCATCACGGGCACTAGTCCACCCCTCCATCACGGGCACTAGTCTCCCCTCCATCACAGGCACTAGTCTCCCGTCCATCACGGGCACTAGTCTCCCATCCATCACGGGCACTAGTCTCCCGTCCATCATGGGCTCTAACCCCCCTCCATCACGGGCACCAGTCCCCCTCAGTCAATGGGCACTAGTCGCCCTCCATCACGGGCACTAACCCCCCTCCATCACGGGCACTAGTCTCTCCTCAATCACGTGCACTGGTCTCCATCCATCACGGGCAGTAAGTTCCCGTCCATCGCGGTCACTCGTCACCCCTCCATTACGGGCACTAGTCCCCCTCCATCATGGGCACTAGTTCCCCCTCCATCTTGGGAACTAGCCCCCCCGCCTCCATCTCGGGCACTAGTCCCCCTCCATCACGGACATGAGCATCCCCTCCATCACGGGCACTAGTATCCCCTCCATCACTGGCACTAGTCCCCCCCTCCATCACGGGCACTAGTCTCCCCTTCATCACAGGCACTAGTCTCCCATCCATCACGGGCACTAGTCTCCCGTCCATCATGGGCTCTAAGCCCCCTCCATCACGGGCACCAGTCCCCCTCAGTCATGGGCACTAATCGCCCTCCATCACGGGCACTAACCTCCTCCATCACGGGCACTAGTCTCCCCTCAATCACGGGCACTGGTCTCCCTCCAACACAAGCGGTAGGGTCCCGTCCATCGCGGTCACTCGTCACCCCTCCATTATGGGCACTAGTCCCCCTCCATCACGGGCACTAGTATCCCTCCATCACGGGCAGTAGTTTCCCGTCCATCGCAGTCACTCATCTCCTCTCCATCACGGGAATTGGACTCCCATCCATCACGGTCACAAGTCTCCGCTCCATTACGGGCACTAGTCCCCCACTCCATCATAGGAACTAGTCCCCCCTCCATCACTGGCACTAGTCCCGCTCCACCATGAGCACTAACCTCCCTCCATCACGGGCACTGAGCCCATCCATCACAGGCACTAGTCCCCCCCTACATCATGGGCACTAGTTCCCCCCTCAATCGCGGGCACAAACCCACTTCCATCATGGGCACTAGTCTCCTGACCATCACGGGCACTAGTTACCCATACATCATGGTCACTAGTCTCCCCTCTATCACTGGCACTAGTCCTCCCTCCATCATGGGCACTAGTCACCCATGCATCATGGGCACTAGTCTCCCTTCTATCGTGGGCACGAGTCCACCCTCCATCACGGGCAGTAGTCCCCCTCCATCACAAGCACTAGTCTCCCCTCCAGCGCGGGCACTATCACCCCCTCCATCACGGACACTAAGCCCATTCATCACGGGCACTAGTCCCCCCTCTATTCCGGGCACTAGTCCCCCCCTCCACCACGGGCACTAGTCCCCCCTCCATCACGGGCAATGATCCCCCTCCATCACAGGCACTAAGCCACTTTCATCACGGGCACTAAGCTCATCCATCACGGGCACTAGTTGCCCTCCATCATGGGCACTAGTCCCCTCTCCATCATGGGCCCTAGTCTGCCCTGCATCACGGGCACTACTCTCCCTCCATCACGGGAACGAGTCCCCCTCTCCATCCCGGGCACTAAGCCCATCCATCACGGCTTCTAGTCTCTCTCTCTCCATCACGGGCACTAGTTCCCCCCTTCCAGCAGGGCACTAATACGCCCTTCATCATGGGCACTAAGCCCATTCATCAAGGGCACTAGTCCCCCCTCCATTCCGGGCACTAGTCCCCCCCTCCACCACGGGCACTAGTCCCCCCTCCATCACGGGCAATAATCCCCCTCCATCACGGGCACTAAGCCCATCCATCACGGGCACTAGTTGCCCTCCATCACGGGCACTAGTCCCCTCTCCATCATGGGCCCTAGTCTGCCCTGCATCACGGGCACTACTCTCCCTCCATCACGGGAACGAGTCCCCCTCTCCATCCCGGGCACTAAGCCCATCCATCACGGCTTCTAGTCTCTCTCTCTCCATCACGGGCACTAGTTCCCCCCTTCCAGCAGGGCACTAATACGCCCTTCATCATGGGCACTAAGCCCATTCATCAAGGGCACTAGTCCCCCCTCCATTCCGGGCACTAGTCCCCCCCTCCACCACGGGCACTAGTCCCCCCTCCATCACGGGCAATAATCCCCCTCCATCACGGGCACTAAGCCCATCCATCACTGTCACTAGTTGCCCTCCACCACGGGCACTAGTCCCCTCTCCATCACGGGACCTCGTCCGCCCTGCATCACGGGCACTACTCTTCCTCCATCATGGGCTCAAGTCCCCCCCTCCATCCCGGGCACTAAGCCCATCCATCATGGGTTCTAGTCTCTCTCTCCATCACGGGCACTATTCCCCCCCTTCCAGCAGGGCACTAACACTCCTCCATCACAGGCACTAGTTCCCCTCCATCATGGGCACTCGTCTCCCTCCATCACGGGCACTAGTCCCCCTTACATCACGGGAACTAGTCTCCCCTCCATCACGAGCTCTGAGCCCATCCATCACGGGCAGTATTTCCCTCCATCATGGGCACTAGTCTCCCTCCATCACGGGCACTAGTCCCCCTCTATCACAGGCACTAGTCTCCCTCCATTACGGGCATTTTCCCCCTACATCATGGGCACTGTCTCCCTCCATCACAGGCACTAACCCCCCTCCATCACGGGCACTAGTGTCTCCCTACATCACGGGCACTTGTCCACCCCTCCATCACGGGCATCACCCCCCTCCATGACGGGAAATAGTCCCCCTTCATCACGGGTACTAATCTCCCCTCCATCACGGTCACTAGCACCCCCTGCATCACGGGAACTAGTCCCCCATCCATCACGGGCACTAGTATCCTACCATCACGGACAGTAGTTCCCCCTCCATCCCGGGCACTAAGCCCATCCATCATGGGCTCTAGTCTCTCCCCCCATCATGGGCACTACTCCTCTCCTTCATCACGGCACTAACCCCCCTCCATCATGGACACTAGTCTCCCCTCCATCTCGGGCACTATTCTCCCCTCCATCACGGGCACTAGTTCCCCCTCTGCATCACGGGCACAAATCTCCCCTCCATCGCGCGCACTAGTGGCCCGCCCCCCTCCATCCCGGGCACTAAGCCCATCCATCACGAGATCTAGTCTCTCCCTCCATCACGGGCACTAGTCTCCCCTCCATCACAGGCAGCAGTCCCGCTTTACCACGGGCACTAACCTTCCTCCAGCATGGGGACTGAGCCCATCCATCACAGGCACTAGTCTCCCCTCCATCATGGGCACAAGTCTCCCCTCCATCATGGGCACTAACCCACTTCCATCACGGGCTGTAGCCTCCAGACCATCACGGGCACTATTCCCCCCTCCATCGCGGGCACGTCCACCCTCCATCACGGGCACTAGTCTCCACTCCATCACGGGCACTTGTACCCCCTCCATCGCGGGCACTAGTCTCCCATCTATCATGGGCACTAGTCACCCCTCCATCACGGGCTCTGGTCTTCCCTCCATCACTGGCACGGGTCTCTCCTCCATGATGGGCACTAACCTCCCTCCATCATGGCCATCTTCAAAAGGTGATGCCTCAAGAAGTTGGCATCCATCATTAAGGACCCTCACCACCCAGGACATGCCCTCTTCTCATTTCTACAATCAGGAGGAGATACAGGGGCCTGATGACACACACTCAATAGCTTAGGAAGAGCTTCTTCCCTTCCGTCATCAGTATTCGGACCCGTCCATGACCCGATGACCGTGACCTTCACTACTTCGCTCTCTGTCGCAATACTTACTTATTTTTTATATTCCTTATTTACTGTATAGCATTTTAGTGTATTACTCTGTACTGCTAATGCAAAACAACAGATTTCAGAACATATGTTACTGACAATATAACTGATTCTGACTTTAACAGGGGGTGAATGCCAGGTGTGATGTTTATTGGGCATTCATTCCCAGTACCATACTTTCTGGAGCAGCACTTTGAAGTTGTCTATCTAGTTTTGCATAAGTTGTCTTCTTTTGCACTTTGATTGTTGTAGTCATTGTTTATAGCTTTTATCTTTTTTCTACTATATTTTTTTATTTTCCTATGAATGTTTGCAAGGAGCTGAAGCTCAAGATGACATGTATGTACTTTGATAATAAATTTACTTTGAACATTGAAATTTGCACTCCCAAGGATTTACATTGGATATTTTACAGCCATCTAGTACTTTAATGTAAATAGCAACACTTCAGACAATTATGCACTCTGTTTGTAAAGGCCCTGGAGTTTCCCCATCACATTTATCCTTGGAGTTATGATAACATGAAATCTGGCTGATGATACCGGAAGTAACGTAACATCTATGTATTCCATCGATGTACCATTGGAGGATAACCTATAAAATCAGCAACTTTCCATCTTTATTTTTAATAGCTTGTAGTAGGATATGGACATTACTGGCAGGACCGGGAGCCAGCCAGGTAGGGCTTTCTCTTTGGAGCAAAGGAGGATGAGAAGTACAAGGTTATAAGAGGCATCGAGATCCCGGGGACAGCCAGAGACTTTTCCCCCATAGCAGAAATGTCTAATACAAGGGGCATAAATTTAAGGTGCTGGGAGAAAATGATAGGGGGAAGTTAGAGGTAGGTTTTTAGGCATGGAGACTGGTAGGTGCACAGAAAGCACTGCCAGGGATGGCAGTAGAGGCAGGTACACCAGAGACATTTAAGAGACTCTCAGAGATACATGGATGATAGAAAAGTGGAGGGCTATGTAGGAGAGGAGGGGTAGATTGATTATACAATAGGTTAAAATGTTGGTCAGAGGGCCTACGCTGCGTGGACTGTTCTATTTTCGATGGTCTACATTACATTCCCACTTGCTCTAAGACCAAGTGGCCATTTAAGACAGTTGAAAGATGAGAATCCATTTAATCAGGACAAAGTAGGGACAACATCAATGAGCCAATATGAGAATAAAGGTAGTCTTCGTACTTTCATTGCCACTATTGCACATACTGACTTTTCTTAAAGGGAATAAAAAGAACTGAAGATTTATTTAAGAATCAAAATTTAAATTTCCTAACCTGCTTTAGTGGAATTTGAGCTCATAGTCCTTAGATAATGGCCCAGTCTTCTAGATTGGTAGCTCAATAATGTAGCTGTAACACATTCCCCTTCTCTTTTAAATTACAACTTTTAATCTGCCTTATACAGATAAAACTGCAGAGCTGAATTTATTATAACGTTCTGTTGCTACGGAAAGAATTGTTTTAAACCTCAGTATATCAACCATTGGGCTCGCTACCTTGAACTGAATCATTTAAACCTTGCCTCATTTATCATATGGGCAAGGTCTAGACAGATCCTGCCATATCTGAATTTTTACTTTCAATCATGTTCCATATTACATCCATTGATTTCTATTGGTAAGGTAGAATTGTCCCCACATAAGTCTTACAACAGACTATTTGGCCTGCCATTTCTCTTCCTGTTCTTTGAAAAGAATCACTCCAGCAATTTCCACTTCCCTACTCTTTAAGTGTTTACCTAATTTAAATTTTGACTGTTATTGATGAATCTGCTCTTGCTCTGTATACTGGATCAGAACAGCTCATTGATTACTGGGATGATATCATAAAATAACATCCCTCACTCCCATCCCCACACTGTGAAAATATTGATACATCAGGATCAGGAATGTCCTTCCTGAAACCAATTCAACAAGAGCGAGACTATAAGACCATAAGACAGGAGCAGAATTAAGGCAGAATTGTGCAAAAATAAAATCTGCCTCTGACATCTCCCCTATATTCCCCCACCCCCAATATCTTAAAGATATAACCCCTCATATTAGCCATATCTGCGTTGAGAAAGAGTCACTGGCTGTCCACTTGAATCTTTGTCTCTTATCATCTTGTACAGCTCTATCAAGTCTTCTCTCATCCTCTTTCTCTCCAAAGAGAAAAGCCCTATCTCATTCAACCTTATCAATGGGTAATCCATTATCTTTTCCTTCAGAAAGTAACCCGTCAGAAAACACTTGCGCCATTTGGGAACACAGGGTTCTGAAGGTGTGCACAATACAAAGTTTCCTTGGCACAGCCATTAATTCCACAAACAAAAGGATGCTGAACATTTGAAATAAAGGCTTAATGCTCAGAACATCAGTCAGCATCTGTGAACAGAGAGTTAAACAGAAAATAAAGAGATTAGCTTTATTTGTCACATGTATATCAATAGAGTGAAATGCATTCGTTCATGTCACACTTTAAAAAAAGCATATGCTGGAGGTTTTAAGCATCCTTCAGAGGTGAACGATAGTAGAATTAGTACGGTCATTTGAGTCGTGTATGATGTTGTTCTAAGGGGTTTTCTACTGGAGGGTCCTCAGTTGACTACTGAGGCTGATCCAGGATCCATATATTCTGATGTAGTGTGGACTCTGGCTGGCTGTGGCTGTGGCTGTGGTTAGTGACTGGGTCCTTTGGTCATTCAGTCTCTCCTTTCGGAGCTGCCTTTTGTTGCCAGGATCTACATAATCTGGGTTGTTAGGGTGGATTCCCTTTATGGAGAACATCTGTGCATGATTTGCTTAATGTGGAGAGGCTGATGCATGGGCAGCCACCACATGGTCTTTGACAGACTGGGGTCAGGTTCAGTGGCGTGGCATGCAAGATGACTGGGGACGCTTCACTGCTGTAGCCTTCCTCTGTGCTCAGTGCTGTTGTGAACTGTAATCGTCTTCTGCCAGCCCCAGTGTTGGGGTCTTGCTAGGATTGCTCTTTGTCTGGAATCTCCTCCTTGACCTCGCCACCATGGGTGACCCTACCAGGAGCTAAGTGCCAGACGGCTAGACTGCAGACGGCAGCGCTCTCGGGACCTCAGGGACTCACAAGCCTCTCCACCATGACAAGGTGACGAGCCCTGGAGAAGGGTGAGCGATGCTGTACAGTGACATCAGTTTTCTCTTGTCATCCTTTACACGACTGTTCTGTTGTGGAGCCAAGTGTTTCCAGCACTTCGGGGTTACTGAAACCCTGTAATGTTAGTACAGAGTCAGTGACCCAGGTTCAACCTCGCCACTGTTGCAAGGAGTTTGAACGCCCCCCCCCCCCCACTTTCGGTGAGGGTTTCCCCAGGATGCTCTGGTTTCTTTCCACATTCCAAAGACATTCTCGTTGGTATGTTAACTGGTCGCATGGGTGGGGGCTTCCTGGGCCAATGGAGCTGTTACATTGCTGTACCTCTAAATAAATAAATCAGGAGTCTTTGCTTTTCAGTTTAAGAGAGACTTCTATTTTTTTCCATTATGCTGCTGGGCCTGCCGAGTTCCTCCAGATTTTTGTGTTTGATTTTTTGTACCCCTCTTTCTCCTTTTCTTTCTCCCACGGCCCACTCTCCTCTCTCATCAGATTCCTTAATTCTTCAGCCCTTTACCTATCACCTCCCCGTATTCACATCATCTCCCATCCTCCACCCACCAGCCAGCTTGTGCTTGCTCCTTCCCTTCCCTCACCTCCTTATTCCAGCCTCCTCCCCCTTCACTTCCAGTCCAGATAACCATACATAACCACATAACAATTACAGCATGGAAACAGGCCATCTCGGCCCCTCTAGTCCGTGCCGAACTCTTACTCTCACCTAGTCCCACCAATCTGCACTCAGCCCATAACCCTCCATCCCTTTCCTGCCCACATATCTATCCAATTTAACTTTAAATGACAACATCGAACCCGCCTCAACCATTTCTGCTGGAAGTTCGTTCCACACAGCTACTACTCTCTGAGTAAAGAAGTTCCCCTTCATGTTACCCCTAGACTTTTGCCCTTTAACTCTCAACTCATGTCCTCTTGTTTGAATCTCCCCCACTCTCAATGGAAAAAGCCTATCCACATCAACTCTATCTATCCCCCTCATAATTTTAAATACCTCTGTCAAGTCCCCCCTCAACCTTCTACGCTCCAAAGAATAAAGACCTAACTTGTTCAACCTTTCTCTGTAACTTACGGAGACGAAACCCAGGCAACATTTTAGTAAATCTGTACTCTCTCAATTTTATTGACATCTTTCCTATAATTCAGTGACCAGAACTGTACACAATACTCCAAATTTGGCCTCACCAATGCGTTATACAATTTCAACATTACATCCCAACTCCTATACTCAATGCTCTGATTAATAAAGGCCAGCATACCAAAAGCTTTCTTCACAGCCCTATCCACATGAGATTCCACCTTCAGGGAACTATGCACCATTATTCCTAGATCCCTCTGTTCGACTGCATTCTTCAATGCCCTACCATTTACCATGTATGTCTTATTTTGATTAGTCCTACCAAAATGTAGCACCTCACATTTTTCAGCATTAAACTCCATCTGCCATCTTTCAGCCCACTCTTCTAACTGGCCTAAATCTCTCTGCAAGCTTTGAAAACCTACTTCATTATCCACAACACCACCTACCTTAGTATCATCTGCATACTTACTAATCCAATTTACCACCCCATCATCCAGATCATTAATATATACGACAAACAACATTGGACCCAGTACAGATCCCTGAGGCACACTGCTATACACCATCCTCCATTCTGACAAACAGTTATCCACCACTACTCTCAGGCATCTCCCATCCAGCCACTGCTGAATCCATTTTACTACTTTGAGATTAATGCCTAACAATTGAACCTTCCTAACTAACCTTCCATGTGGAATCTTGTCAAAGGTCTTACTGAAGTCCATATAGACAACATCCACCACTTTACCCTCGTCAAAAAATTCAATAAGATTTGTCAAACATGACCTTCCAGGCACAAATCCATGTTGACTGTTCCTAATTAGACCCTGTCTATCCAGATAATTATATATACCATCTCTAAGAATACTTTCCATCAATTTACCCACCACTGACGTCAAACTCACAGGCCGATAATTGCTAGGTTTACTCTTGGAAACCTTTTTAAACAATGGAACCACATGAGCAATACGCCAATCCTCCGGCACCATCCCCGTTTCTAATGACATTTGAAATATTTCTGTCAGAGCCCCTGCTATTTCCACACTAACTTCCCTCAAGGTCCTAGGGAATATCCTGTCCAGACCATGAGACTTATCCACTTTTATATTCCTTAAAAGCACCAGTACTTCCTCTTTAATCGTCATACTTTCCATAACTACCCTTCTTGTTTCCTTTACCTTACACAATTCAATATCCTTCTCCTTAGCGAATATCGAAGAAAAGAAATTGTTCAAAATCTCCCCTATCTCTTTTGGTTCCGCACGTAGCCATCCACTCTGATCCCCTAAGGGACCAATTTTATCCCTCACTATCCTTTTGCTATTAATATAACTGTAGAAACCCTTTGGATTTATTTCCACCTTACTTGCAGCCTCATATCTTCTTTTAGCTTTTCTAATTTCTTTCTTAAGATTCTTTTTACATTCTTTATATTCCTCGAGCACCTCATTAACTCCAAGCTGCTGAAATTTATTGTAGATCCCTCTCTTTTTCCGAACCAAGTTTCCTATATCCCTTGAAAACCATGGCTCTCTCAAACTTTTAACCTTTCCTTTCAACCTAACGGGAACATAAAGATCCTCTACCCTCAAAATTTCACCTTTAAGTGACCTCTATTTCTCTAATACATCCTTCCCATAAAACAAATTGTCCAGATGAAGGGTCTTGGCCCGAAATGTCCACTGTTCATTCCTCTCCATAGACACAGCCTGACCACTGAGTTCCTCCAGCATTTTGTGTTTGTTCTTTCATTTCTATAGCACCTTTCACATCTCATTTAGGGATTCCCAAGGCAGCCCAGATGGCAAGTATAATCACTCTTATAATATAGGAACTACTGCAAACAGTTTCTAAACTCCAACAAGTAGTCATGTAACAATGAACAGGTAATCTGCTTTAGTGATGTTAATTCTGAGGTGAACATTTGCTCAGGATACATAGAAAACTCACAGTTTCCCAAACAGATCCTTTACTCCAAATAGCAGAATGGTTAGTGAGCCCCTCATGAGCAAAGGAAACCCTTCAAAGACAGCATCAAAATCAGCCTGAACAAATTCAACATTACAGCTAAAACCTGGGAAGACATTGCACTCAATAGATACTCCCGGAGGAAATCTGCTCAAGAGGGAGCTGCCCTGCATGAGAATGACATCTGCTGTGTTACATAGAACATGTGGCAGCTGTGAAAGGAGAGATGGAGCAACCAAAAGACCCAACCACTAAACACAGTCACCATTTACTTTTGTCCTCTACAGACAGCTGGGGGCCCTGCCATAGGAGAACAGCATCCTAATACCCATTACACCGCTGGTGTTCTGGGCAGCAATAAAGGTCCCCCATCTCAGGTGGTGTTTAGGACTTCCTTCATTGTGTCAGCAGCTCAGGAGAACATCATCCTTGACTTGAATGATTGCACCGCATAAATCACAGAACAAGCCTTTCAACCCATTATGTCTGTACTGAGCACAACGCCAAACTAAACTGATACTTCTGCCTGCACATGACCCACGTCCCCCACCCCCCCATTCCCTGTACATTCACATGCCTACCTTTTAAAGATAAAGGTGAGCTTCATTTGTCACAACACATTGAAACATAGAGTGAAATGCTTCGATTGTGTCAATGACCAGCACAGCCTGAGAGCTGCCCACAGGTGCTGCCATGGTTCCAATCTATGCACACAAATGACGAACCCCAAAGCCATGCTTCTTTGGAATGTGGGAGGAAACCGGAGCACTCAGAGGAAACACAAACGGTCACAGGGAGAAAAGACGGCAGTGCGCATGGCCACTTCGGTGATGAATATCTGTTATCTGTCAAGTAGGGGACCGTGCACAATTCTGATTTGATGGAGACAGACATGAGAGCACAGCGGAACATCTGGAAAAATTTCTGAAGTACCTGCTTCGCTGCCGCTGCTACTGTGTGGTAACCGGAATCTCCGGAGCTGAAGGCCCTGAAATCCTCGGCTTTGTGTGTTTCAGCGGCCAGGGAGAGGTCAAAGGCGCTCAGCAGAGGATGGTGCTCAGGAGGGTGTATCGGACAGGCTAGTCGGAAGCTCGCAGTTTTCGGACGGATAGACTCAGTGTCGGCTGGAGTCAGCTGCTTCCAAGGTATCGGCAAGTTGACGGTGCCTAGAGGTTTATGGCAGGGAGTTTCTCCCTTTTGCCGCCTGCTATCGGGGACTCGGGAGTCGATGGACTTGGGACTTTGAGACTTTTTTTTACTGTGTCCATGGTCTGTTCTTTATCAAATTATGGTATTGATTTTCACTGCTGTAATTATATGTTATAATTATGTGGTTCTGTCAGTGTTAGTCTTTGGTCTGTCTTGTTTTCTGTGATATCACTCTGGAGAAACATTGTATCATTTCTTAATGCATGTATGCATTTCTAAATGACAATAAAAGAGGATTGAGTGTTCTCATAATCTAAAAAAATGCAATCCCTTTACAGACAGCAGCAGGACCTGAACCCAAATCACTGAGGTCTGAAAGCAGTATGCTAATGGCTACACCACCAAGCTGCCCTGAAAGTCTCTTGAATGCCCCTCTGTTGTTTGTTCCACTGCCACTCCAGGCACCAGCATTCTCCATGTAAAAAAACTTGCCCTATCTTTTACTTTAAACTCTCCCTGTAAGTTATGCACCCTAGCATTTGACATTTCTACACTGCCAAAATGATATTGACTATCTACCCCATCTATGCTTCTCATAATTTTACAAACTTGAGAAAGTCCTCAATTATTGTCGGTGTGTACCACCCCATGAGAGCACCATGGGGAGCATTCTAGCTGGTTACATCACCATCTGGTACGGAGGTGCTACTGTACAGGATCGGAGAAAACTGCAGAATGTTGAAAACAGCTAGTTCCATCATGGGGATTAGTCTTCACAGCATCAAGGTCACCTTCAAAAGGCGATGTCTCAAAAAGGTGCATCCGTCATTGAGGAACCCCTTCATCCAAGTCATGGCCTCTCCTCAATGCTTCCATCGAGGAGCCTGCAGACACACACTCAGCATTTCAGAAACAGCTTCTTCTCCACCATCAGATTTCTGAATGGACAGTGAACCCACGTAAACTATCTCACTACTTTTTGCCCACTTTTTGAACTAGCTTATTTAATTTATTTATATATACATGTGAAGGGGTGGTTAGTGGGGATGATCTCCTACTGCCTATTAAATGCTCACACTGGTGTGAGTCTCAAATAGCCTCTGACAGCCAAGTTCAGCTCCTGGTCTTTACCTGTGACTTAGTTACTAGGAATGGTGGAACTGTTTCTACTGACAGGAGAAGGGACAAAGGTGGGTTACTGGCAACTTGAAAACAGTCGCTCCAGGTAAGGTGGGGCTCGCCAGCCATGCTTGGCAGCTCATCTGGAAGGAAAATTCTGATCTCAGACCTCCACTGTCCTGCAGCCCTACCCACACAGGGGAAAAGCTTCCGGAGTAAACCCTGAAGAAAAATCTGCAGCTGGAGTCCCTCAGGCAGTCCTACGTTGAGTTCAATGCTGACTGGCAACTTCGTGACGCTGCTGGTGCCAAACGGTATCCGTCTTCACCGTCCCTTTAGATTGCATGGAGAGGGGGAGCGTCCTCTCCATATCGTACTGCTCTGGATTGAAAACTGGCTTGTAGATAAGCATCGATAGCCAGAATACAATATCAATGATCGACTCTGACCAACATATACACACACACATGTATGTGTAAAATATAGTTGTAATTCATAGTTTTTATTGAATATTGCACTGTACTGCTACTGCTGCCGTAAAACAACATATTTCACAACATATGCTAGTGATTCCCATTCCGATGAGCGACAGAACCATGTGTGGAAATGTAATAGCAGAGTACTGAAAGCATTGACTGTCAATATAAGAATGGAAAGATATTGCATCATTTATTCTTGTATTTTTTAAATTATTATGAATAAAGTTTATTTTGATATATATAGAAAATTTTAAATTGAGGAATGCTGCTGACTGGCACATTCCAGGTTGCAGGAGAACGTGCTGAGGGACACGCTGAATTGGTGCAGCCAATGCAAGGGCTCGGTGGGGGAAGATCACAGTGGAGGATTCTTTCGCTACTAGGCAGGAAAGGCCAGAGCACTACAGGGCAGAAGTGGGCCTTTAGCTCATCTAGTCCATGCTGAACTGTTATTCCGCTTAGTCCCATTGACCCACACCATAGCCCTCTCATCCATATACATATCCAAACTTCTTTTAAATATTGAAATCGAACCCATATCCACCACTTCTGCTGACAACTCGTTAAGTGAGGAAGCCGCTCAGTTTTTGTAGCAGAGTACATATCAGTGGCGACAGTGCTGGAGGTCTGAAGACACGTCATTGAGCACTGCCGAACACATTGTCTATGAGTGTAAGAATGAACACGCTGTACATGGTTTATCCTTTTACATTTTTTTACTGATTATCAATGAAGTTTCTTGTGGTAGAAAAGGTCAAGCCTCAGAATAGAGGGGAGTCCAATTAGAACAGAGATGAGGAGGAAATGTCTTTAGCCAGAGGATGGTGAGTTTGTGGAAATCATTGCCACAGTTGGCTGTGGAGGCCAAGTCTCAACCAGTTCTGCTGGAAGCTCATTCCACACAGCCACCACTCTCTGAGTAAAGAAGTTCCCCCTCATGTTACCCCTAAACTTTTGCCCTTTAACCCTCAACTCATGTCCTCTTGTTTGAATCTCCCCCACTGTCAATGGAAAAAGCCTATCCATGTCAACTCTATCTATCCCTTTCATAATTTTAAATACCTCTATCAAGTCCCCCCTCAACCTTCTACATTCCAAAGAATAAAGACCCAACTTGTTCAACCTTTTTCTGTAACTTAGGTGATGAAACCCAGGTAACATTCTAGTAAATCTTCTCTGTACTCTCTTCTTTATTTAATAGCATATCTGAATGATGATTCTCGGTTTCCTTTGTTGGCATGGAGCCTCGGTGACATCCTCTCAAAGCACTTTAAGGGAAGGATGGTCGAAGTTAAGAGCAGCTCTCACTCATTCAGTGAAGGGCTCCTGCAGGCTAACAAGAGTGGACAAGGTATAGTCAACATCCAAAGGACTTGGCTGGCAGCAGCAGAGAGAATGGATAAGCCTGGAACACAGAAACTAAAACAGAGTTAGGACTCAGAGAGAATGAAATATGTTGTAGAATCATAGAACACTACAGCAAAAAAACAGGCCTTTCGGCCCATCCAGTATATGCCAAACTATTATCCTGCGTAGTTCCATCGACCCACACCTGGACCATTGCTCTCCATTCCCCTCCCAGCCATGTACTTGTCCAAACTTCTCCTGAACGTTGAAATCAAACCCACATCCACTATGTACACTGACATCTCCTTCCACACTCACACTGCACTCTGAGTGAAGAAATTACTCCTCAGTTTCCCCTTAAATACTTCACCTTTCACCCTTAACCCATGACCTCTAGTTCTAGTCTCACCAAACCTCGGTGGAAAAAGCCTGCTTGCATTTACCCTATTTATAACCCTCATAATTTTGTACACCTCTATCAAATCTCCCCTCATTTTCCTATACTCCGGCAAATAAATTCCTAAACCCACTCATCCTTCCCCTATAACTCAGGTCTGCAGGTCCTGGCAACATACATGTAAATTTTATCTGCACTCTTTCAGTCTTATTGATATCTTTCCTGTAGGTAGGTGACCAGAGGTGGAATGCATCGCCACAGACAGATGTGGAGCCAATTCATTGAGTATATTTAAAGTAGAAGTTGATTCATTCTTGATTAGTGAGGGCGTCAAAAGTTATCAGGAGAAAGGGGTTAAGGGGCAAATTAAATCAGCCTTGATTGTCTGACAGAGCAGACTTGATGAGGTGAATGGCCTAATTCTGCTCCTATGTCTTGTGGTCTTATGGATCAGAACTGCACACAATTTTCCAAATTTGTAGCCATGTAGCATCCAAACCAGGATTACCCCACTCAAAAACAGTTACCTTCCTCAAGCAGTAATGCCAATCAACACCTCCACCCACTAACACACCCTGCCACCACTACCTTGTCGTTTCCAGTCAGTCGTCTTATGTACAGACTCTCCTGTGCCTAACATCACTTTATGGACATCCAATCAATCATGTATATAAGCTATTGTACATATTTGTTGTATTTTTAAATTATTACTGTAATCCTTATCTTATTGTGTTTTTTATGCTGCATTGGATCCAGAGTAACAATTATTTCATTCTCCTTTACACTTGTGTACTGGAAATGACATTAAACAATCTTGAATCTTGAAACTCATTAAAAAAGATGGGGAAGTGAAAAGAATTTGAAAATAAAAGTGCAATTGTTTTTTTCATAAAAGAGAGAGAAACGAATTGTTGGATTAGAACATTAAAAGAGGCGACAGAAGGCAGAGAGAATGAGAGGGGCAGGCTAAGCCCCAGAGACTGTGTGTGGATTTTTAAATCTAAATTTCTACCACGTGGGAAACTCATCCCCTGAGAACTGGCACAGTGGTGGGGAGACTGTGGGAGCTCGATTCCCCTTTGAGTTGAGTCCATTCTTGTCTGCAATGCACTGGGCAAAAAGGGCAGTGGTGCACTGGAAATCCAGTGCCACTGTGGCCGGGCCAGCACTGGTCTCTCTGCCTCTAACCATAGGAGACAGGTGGTCTTCGCCTATTAGGTTCATGATTTCAGTCACACGTACAAACAAGGAGGCCAAGGTTAACTGACTATTTCTCAGATTGTCATTGGATTGTAGTACCATGCCATTGGGTATATTTAAAATGGAGGCTGATAGGTTCCTGATTAGTCAGGGTGTCAAAAGGTACGGGGAGAAGGCAGGAGAATGGGACTGAGAGAGGGATAATAAACCAGCCATAATGATATGACAGAGGGGACTGAATGGACCAGATTCTCTCATTCTGCCCCATGTCATATGGTCTCATAGTCCTCATGGAGAGAGAAAGGGCAAATTGACAGCCTTGCCTTAGTCACCTGACAGGGAGAGTAGAGTACGAGATTAATTATCCCTAGAACATAAGTTTGAACCATGTCATTCAGTTTTAGAACTTAAACTGAAAATAAAAATCCACCAAAAGAGGCCATCAGACTGTTGCTTAGATATTTGAGAAGTAAAACTGTTTGAGAAGTCAACTATACACATGAATACTGTTTAACAAAACATTGTTCCTCTCAGCCAAGGTTCCTATAGTACCTATAGTCACACACAGCACATATAGTATCATTGATGGTGGCCCATACGTAACTGAGATGCAGGAGGCTCAGAGAAGTCTTGTATAAGTATAATGATACAATGGACTTTTGGCCTCATACTCTACCTTGTTTTGATCTTGCACCTTATTGTTTACCTGCACTGCACTTTCTATGTAGCTGTTACACTTTGTTCTGCATTCTGTTATTACTCAAAACATAGAACATTGCTCAGAACAGTACATGACCTTCATCCGTGATGTTAGGCTAACCTTATTCAAGATTCAAGCTCAAGATTGCTTAATGTCATTTCCTGTACGCAAGTGTAAGGAGAATGAAATAATTGTTACTCCGGATGCAATGCAGCATTTAAAAAAAACAAAAGATAAAGAACACAATAATGATAATAAAACACACACACAATAAATATGAATACTTAAGATATCTTATATAGATAAATTGATTGTATGTCCATATAGAGACACTTGGCTGCATATAAGGTGACTGATGGGAAATAATAAATTAATGGTGGAGTTAGTGGGTGGAGGTGTTGATCAGCCTTACTGTTTGGGGAAAGTAACTGTTTTTGAATCTGGTGGTCCTGGTGTGGATGCTACGTAGCCTCTTCCCTGATGGGAGTGGGACAAACAGTCCACGAGCCGGGTGGGTGGGATCCTTCATGATGTCACTGGCCCTTTTCTGGCACCTTTCTGTATATACAGCCATGATGGCGGGTGGGCTGGTTCCAGTGACACGTTGGGCAGTTTTGACTGTCCGTCACAAAGCCTTCCTATCCGCCGCAGTGCAGTTTCTGTACTAATCAGTGATTCAGCTTGTTAGAATGCTCACTACTGTGCCTCTGTAGAATGACATGTGTATGGATGTGTAAAATCCAACTATATTCAGCTTCCTCAGAAAGTAGAGGAGTTGGTGAGCTTCCTTGATGGTGTAGGATGTGTTCTGGGACCATGAGAGGTTGTGTGTGATGTGCACTCTCTGGAGTTTGAAACTTCTTACAGTTTCACTCATAAGCTGCTCAGGTACAGTAAAGGGGGGGTGTGAGTGGTGTGAATTCTCCTTAAGTCGATAACCATCTCCTTTGTATTGATGACATTAAAGAAGCGATTATTTGCCCAGCACCAGGCATTAAGTTCTTCCTTTCCTCTCTGTAGGACATCTCATCGTTGTTGGTGATGGGCCCCACCACTGTCATGTCATCAGTAAACTTGGCGATCTGATTGCTCGGGTGTTTGGCCGTGCAGTCATATGTGAGTGTGGAGCAATGGGCTCAGCACACAGCCCTGGGGGCACCCATGTTGAGGATGATGGGGAAAGAGGAGCGGTTGTGCATCCTGACTCAGGTCTGTTAGTTAGGAAGTCCAACACCCAGTTGTACAGTGGTGTATTTAGAAACATAGAAAATAGGTGCAGGAGTAGGCCATTCGGCCCTTCGAGCCTGCACCACCATTCAGTATGATCATGGCTGATCATCCAACTCAGAACCCTACACCAGCCTTCCCTCCATACCCTCTGATCCCTTTAGCCACAAGGGCCATATCTAACTCCCTCTTAAATATAGCCAATGAACTGGCCTCAACTGTTTCCTGTGGCAGAGAATTCCACAGATTCACCACTCTCTGTGTGAAGAAGTTTTTCCTAATCTTGGTCCTAAAAGGCTTCCCCTTTATCCTCAAACTGTGACCCCTCGTTCTGGACTTCCCCAACATCGGGAACAATCTTCCTGCATCTAGCCTGTCCAATCCCTTTAGGATTTTATACGTTTCAATCAGATCACCCCTCAATCTTCTAAGTTCCAACGAGTATAAGCATAGTTCATCCAGTCATTCATCATATGAAAGTCCTGCCATCCCAGGAATCAATCTGGTGAACCTTCTTTGTACTCCCTCTATGGCAAGAATGTCTTTTCTCAGATTAGGGGACTAAAACTGCACACAATACTCCAGGTGTGGTCTCACCAAGGCCTTGTACAACTGCAGTAGTACCTCCCTGCTCCTGTACTCGAATCCTCTTGCTATAAATGCCAGCATACCATTGGCCTTTTTCACTGCCTGCTGTACCTGCATGCCCACTTTCAATGACTGGTGTATAATAACACCCAGGTCTTGTTGCACCTCCCCTTTTCCTAATCGGCCACCATTCAGATAATAATCTGTTTTCCTGTTCTTGCTACCAAAGTGGATAACCTCACATTTATCCACATTAAATTGCATCTGCCATGAATTTGCCCACTCACCTAACCTATCCAAGTCACCCTGCATCTTCTTAGCATCCTCCTCACAGCTAACACTGCCACCCAGCTTCGTGTCATCCGCAAACTTGGAGATGCTGCATTTAATTCCCTCATCCAAGTCATTAATATATATTGTAAACAACTGGGGTCCCAGCACTGAGCCTTGCGGTACCCCACTAGTCACCACCTGCCATTCTGAAAAGGTCCCGTTTATTCCTACTCTTTGCTTCCTGTCTGCCAACCAATTCTCTATCCACATCAATATCCACATTTAGATCCAGGAGTGGGAGTTTGTTCACCAAGGTTAGTGGGACAATAGTATTGAATGCCAAATTGAAATCCAGAAACAACATTCTGACATAAGAATCCTTGGTTTCTAGATGTATCAGGGCCAAGGGCATGGTATCTGTCATGGAGCAGTACTGTTGATTACTTAATCTAAGACGAATCTAAAGCTTCTCCATTTTTCTAACATCCAGCTGCCTTGTGCTGGGGAATAAATGCACTGTGTGATGATCTGATCTGTAGGCAAGACAAGCTTTTCACTGGAAAATGATAGATCAAAGTCAAGTTCAAGTTTATTGTTATATGCAGCTAAACAAAACAGCCCTCTCAGTCCGGGTGCAAAACACAGTCACTCACAGCACATAGAGTAGTATAGTTAATATACAGCACATATAACTACGATAAAGCACAATACAGTCACAAAGTAATATTAGCACAAATCTCTGAGTGACAATATTAAGCCAATTCCAAATCTAGTTTCATATTAATGGCCATCTGGAGCAACCTGGTGGCCCATGCAGTCATACCAAACCAACACCAGCAGTTGAAGAATGAGGGGTGCCTCATTGAAAGCTATCAAATAGTGAAAGGCTTAGAAAGAGAGGATGTGGAGGGGATGTTTCCTATAGTGCAGGAGTCTAGACCAGGGGTACCGCCCAGAATAGAAGTATGTCCCTTTAGAACAGAGATGAGGAGAATTGCTTTTGCTAGAAGGTGGTGAATCTGTGGAATTCATTGCCACAGATGGATGTGGAGGCCAAATCATTGCGTATACTTAAAGCAGAGATTGATATATTCTTGATTAGTAAGGGCATCAAAGGTTACAGGAAGAAGGCAGAAGAATGGTGTGGAGTGGGATAATAAATTCGCCATGGTCGAATGGCTGAGCAGACTCAATGGGCAAAATAGCATAATTCTGTTCCTATATCTCACGTACGCATTTATAAATAGACATTCATGAGTACACACTCACACACACACACACACACACACACACACACACTCACTCTCTCACTCACTCACTCACTCATTCTCTCTCTCTCTCTCACACACACTCACACCACTCACTCACTCAACACACACACAAAATGCACGCAGACACGCAAAAACATACACAGACACACACAAAACGCACGCAGACAAACAAAACGTACACAGACATACACGCAAAATGCGCACATCCACACACACAGACACACACACACACACACACACACACAGACAAAACACACACACACACACAAACACAAACACACACACACACACACACACACACACAAACCAGGACATCAATACATTGTAAGCACGAGGAAATCTGCAGATGCTGGAATTTCAAGCAACACACATAAAAATTCCTGGTGAACGCAGCAGGCCAGGCAGCATCTGTTGGAAGAGGTACAGTCGACGTTTCAGGCCGAGACCCTTCGTCAGCACTAACTGAAAGAAGAGATAGTAAGAGATTTGGAAGTGGGAGGGGGAGAAGGAGATCCGAAATGATAGGAGAAGACGGGGGGGGAGGGATGGAGCCAAGAGCTGGAAAGTTGTGTTAATGCCCTACCTCCCCTTCGTACCCCATCCGTTATTTATTTAGTTATTTATTTATTTTTCTCTCTTTCCTTTTTCTCCCTCTGTCCCTCTCACTATACTCCTTGCCCATCCTCTGGGCTTCACCCTCCCCCTTTCTTTCTCCCTAGGCCTCCCGTCCCATGATCCTCTCATATCCCTTTTGCCAATCAACTTTCCAGCTCTTGGCTCCATCCCTCCCCCTCCTGTCTTCTCCTATCATTTCGGACCTCCCCCTCCCCCTCCAACTTTCAAATCTCTTACTATCTCTTCTTTCAGTTAGTCCTGACGAAGGGTCTCAGCCCGAAACGTCGACTGTACCTCTTCCTAGAGATGCTGCCTGGCCTGCTGCGTTCACCGGCAACTTTTATGTGTGTTGTATCAATACATTGTACTTGGCGAAAGGCGAAAGACCTTGGTTTCCATAGAGGGATACTTTTAAAAGTTTCGATAACAGGAACAATTACTTGCATTTAGATAGTGTCATTAACACAGTAAGATGTCCCAAGGATACACTTAGTGTAATCAAATCAAATTTGGCACCAGTCCATCACAAGGAAGTATTATGAGAGGTGACCAAAAGTTTGACCAGTGAGCAAACCTTAGGGAGATATAAAAGTAAAGAAATTTGTGAACAATTCCTCAGCTAGGGAACTTAGCAGATGAAGGTTTAGAAAACATTTAGCGCCAGGCCCAAGGGCAGCTTCTATCCTTCTGTTAGAACAGCCTCCTAGTACAATAAGATTAGATAAGATTAGTTTTGTTTGTCAAGTGTGCATCAAAAGATTGAAACATAGAAATATGCTGTTTGCATTGACAACCAACACAAGGATGTGCGGGGGGGTGGGGGGGAGGGGAAGCAACTTGCTAGTGTCATCATGTTACAGCATGCCCACAACTTACTATCCCTAGCCCATGTGCCTTTGGAATGAGGGAGTACCAGCAGAAAACGCACACGGTCATGGGGAGAAGATCCAAATTCCTACAGACAGTGGTGGGAATTGAACCTGATTGTTGGCTCTGCAAGGTGTTGCACTAGCCTCTGCACGACCATGATATCGTACCGTCTGTTCTCTGCCTAACTTCCCCTGACTATCCATGGCCATGGCATCATCTCCAGTTACTTTACTCCGCAGTTGTGTCCCTGGCTAATCGGTGAGGGCATACCTCTGGACAGTGAAGTGGACGTTGTCCAGATCTGAATGATATCTCACTAGGAGTCAAGTCCTGGGACCATTGCTGGTAACGATGCAATTCATTGCCCTAAATGTCAACTTCACTCTGCCCCATCCAAAAACAAAATCTACTTGATCAATATTTATTCAGGTAAACAATGCGTGGTTAAAAGTTGAGACAAAACAAGGGACCAGTCCCACAAACTCTAGCGTCTCCCTGGTCCTCCAGTTTTGACCTTTTATAGAGCCCTGAGCTGGTAAGTTGGTAAATTGTTTTATAAGCACATGAGATTCTGTAAATGTTGTAAATCTTGAACAACACAAGTGCTGGAGGAATTCAGCAGGTGAGGCAGCATCTTTGGTTCCTCCAGCACTTTGTGGTTAAATTGGTTAATGAATATTATATGCATCAAGATATGTGAAACTTGTGTCTTAATACTGTTCATACAAATCAAATCATTACACGGTGCATTGAGGTCGTACAAGGTAAACAAAAACAGAATGCAGAATAAAGTGTAACAGCTACAGAGAAAGTGCAGTGCAGGCAGACAATAAGGTGCAAGGCCATAATGATTGTGAGGTTCATGCATTCTCCCCACGTCCACGTGGATGTCTTCCAGGTGCTTTGATTTCCCTCCACATTCCGACAGGTTAGGGTCAGTAAGTTGTTAGCTCACTATGTATTGGTTAGTAGATTAATTAGTCACATGGGAGCAATTCCTGCATGGGTTCATTGGGCTGAAGAGCCTGTATCTCTCCAAATAAAAAGTGAAGTCAATAACAATGAACCTTAAGGTTGTACGGAATGAAAGTGACCTGAGCACTGGTTGACAAATGTGCTGAAAAAGGGGGTTTGCCTTCTAAATGTATTGATAGAGTATAAAACAGAAATGTTGTACTCAACCTAGTTAGCTATCCTCTGGAACATTGAGGCATAACACTTCACCAATGAAATGAAGGATTTGGAGAGGGTGCAGAGCAGAATTATCAGAATAATTCCAAGGGTAATGGATATTGGATAAACAGGGAAACTGAAGAAGGTAGGGTTAGAACATAGAACATAGAGCAGCACAACACAGCACAGTACAGGCCCTTTGGCCCATGATGTTGTGCCAACTTATTAACCCACTCTGTCAAACTAATTCGCCCCTCCTACATAGCCCCCCAGGTTCCTTTCATCCATGTGTCTATCTAAGAACTTTTTAAATGCCCAGAATGTATCTGCCTCTACCACTTCTCTTGGCAGGGTATTCAATGAACCCATCACTCTCTGTGTATATATACTATACTTTCCTCTAATCATCTTAAAATTATGCCTATTTGTATTAGCCAATTTTGTCCTGGGAACCTGTCTGGCTATCCACTTGATCTACGCTTCTCATCAACTAATGTACCTCTATCAAAGCCCTTCTCATCCTAATTCACTACAAAGAGAAAAACCATAGTTTGCTCAAACTATCTTCATAAGACATGCCCTCTCTAGTCCAGGCTGCATCCTGGTAAAACTCCTCTGTGCCCTCTCTAAAGCTTCTATGTCCTTCCTATAATGAGGTGGTCAGAACTGAACACAATATTCCAAGTGTGGTCTAACCAGGGCTTTATAGAAATGCTGCATTACCTCACTGCTCTGCTTTATTGCAGAGAAGTTTAAGGAAATATTCATAAAAATATATAACATCGGAGGGCGTGTTTTTATAAAGTGAATCAGATCAAGGTATTTCCAGAGATAGGAGACTGAATGACCAGAGGCCAAAGTAACTATAGGGGTAAAGCGGAGAAAGGTTTAGTTGTCCAGTAAGCTGTTGGCACCAAGAACACACAGCCTGACAGAAGGTTGATGATATTCAATAACAGCCTTGCAAAGAGAATCAGATAAAGGAAAGGAGAATGTAAACTCTGCCAGCTCCATCATCAACACTAGCCTCTCCAGCATCAAGGACAGTTCAAAAGGTGATGCTGCAAAAAGGTGGTACCCATCAGTACAGATCCTCAGCACTTGGGACATGCCCTCTACCATCAGAGAGGAGGTCCAGGAGCCTGAAGGCACACACTCAATATTTTAGGAGCAGCTTCTTCCCCTGCACCATTAGATTTCTGAATGGACAATAAACCCAGTCAATACTACCTCACTATTTTTGCTCTCTCTCTCTATACATATATATATAATGTATTCTGTATCTGTGCATATGTAAACATATCTTATAGTTTATAATATATTTTATGTGTTGCACTGTGGTGCTGCCGCAAAGCAACACATTTTACAACTTATGTTAGTGATAATAAACCTGATTCTGATTCTGAGTTTCTGAATCTAAGTTGTAGTTCTTGGAGATTCCATTCAAAGCTCCAGGACAGGATAGACTGGAGATCTCTCTGTGCTGTGAGATGCTGTATTAAAACTATAAGATGATAAGAACAGAATTAGGCTATTTGTTTCATTGAGCCTGCTCTGCCATTCCATCATGGCTGATTTATTTTCCAATATTCCACTGGGAGTAAGTCCATGCCTTTTAATTTTAATTTTAATTAGTGCCTTTGTAAGCACTATTATGGTTTATACTTTTAAGAAATGCTACAGATGTTGACAAACATCTGTATCAAAATCAGGAAGATGCTGTCAGTCAAGTTGAGGTCTATAAATTAAAATATTATGGGGCTAAAATGTTAACATTGTGACCCCTTCATAAATGTTCCTGATCTGTACAGTTTGTCCAAAATGTGTTTTTTTTTAATTTTAAATCCTGTTTTAAAGTGATGTCTCACACCTAATAACTCAGAGAGCTATTTAATCTATATGAAAGCTTATTCTACTTGGGTGCTGACAGTACAGATCCTAGTTTCAAAGTGTAATGAAGAAAAGTGTATTGATTATTATTTGCTCACAACTGACTATGTGCACTGAGGATTTATAAGGCATTGGTCAGAATGCACTTGGAATAATTGCGAGAAGCTTTGTCCCCTTATCTAAAAAAGGATGTGCTGGTATTGGAGAGGGTCCAGAGGAGATTCAGGAGAATGATCCCAGGAATGAAAGGCTTAACGTATGAAGAGTGTTTGTTGGCTCTGGGCCTGTACTCACTATTTAGAAGATGAGAAGGATCTCATCGAAACCTATAGATATTGAAAGGTCTAGATAGGGTGGATGTGCAGAGGATGTTTCCTATAGTAGGGGAGTCTGGAACCAGAGGCTGCAGCCTCAGAATAGACATCCCTTTAGAACAGAAATGAGGGTGAATTTCTTTAGCCAGAGGGTGGTGAATCTGTGGAATTTGTTGGCACAGATGGCTGAGGAGGCCAAGTCATTGAGTATAATAAAGTCATGTGCAGGTATTCTTCATTAAGGGAACCTATCCTAACATCCCTGATTATGTGGATCCTGCATCAGCCTCTGCAGTCACTGAGTTCACACCAACAGACAACCCTTAGGAGAACATCATACTCAACTCAAGTGTCAGGACATATATTCAGAAAGGTGCCAGAAAAGGTCTAGTTGCATCATGAAGGATCCCACCCACCCTGCTCATGGACTGATTCTCCCACTCTTGTCAAGGAGGAGGCTACTAAGCATCCACGCCAGGACCACCAGACTCAAAAGCAATTACTTTCCCCAAGCAGCAAGGCTGATCAACACCTCCACCCACTAACACACCCCAGCACCACTACTTTGTCATTTCCTGTCAGTCATCTTACGTAGGGACACTCCCGTGTCTAGTGTCACTTAATGGACATACAATCAATCTGTGTATATAAGCTAACTTACGTATTTATATTTATTGTGTGTTTTCATTATTTTCTTTATCTTATTGTGTGTGTGTGTTTTTTTTGTGCTGCATTAGATCAGTTATTGTGTTCTCCTATACGCTTGTGTACTGATAATGACATTAAACAATCTTGAATCTTGAATCAAATACATCCTACATTGAAAGCTTTATCTATTGTGCTATTTGCTCCTCACAATGCAAAATCCTCGCACTGAAGTATTATTAGATAGGCTAAAAGTTTGGATTCCCAGTATAACATGATAATGTTGAAAATAAACTTTGAATTGAAAGACAGATCATATAGAGTTGGGATCTGCAACTCCTTAACTTGGGAGATTCTTTAACCATCTCGGCAACCCTAATCTCAAGGTTGTTGTCTGTAGCACAGTGCTAAATCGCAGAACTCCAGGTCAAGGTACATTGTCGGTGAAGCAGGACTGTATGATCACTCTGGTCAGTTCGTCTGCAAATTGACCAGTACGGGGATGTCACTGCAACGCTGACCATTTTGAGGCTGAGGTTCTCAGGATCGAGGCGCTGCCTGTCACCTTATGGCCAGATCACTCTGACTGGTCACCACTGCAGACTGGTCCGTTATGGACAATGGTCAGTGCCTGACAACCCAATACTGGTCTGTGACACTCCAGCACTTACTGGTCAGTGTCAGAATCTAATTCTCCAGTACAGGTTAGTCTGCAGACTGACTGATCAGGGTCTGACACCCTTTCTGCATTCTGCAGACTGTGGGAGTCTTTCACCGCCCGACCCACAGAATGTTCAAATGAGCAGTGACAAGCAACATCGCGCCGGACACAGCGGTTCCCAAAAACCGTAGCACCTTTCAGCGCGACCGCAGGCGACGGTCTCCAGGACAGTACACTCTCTGCACACGGAGGGAGCAGTCAACAGGGTCCCAGTGCCGACGGGACGGTCTTCAGCGCTGTGTGAAACGATTCCGGGATTGGACGCAGCGCTTCGGAAAAGTGATGCTGGTGCTGAGGGCTGGGCGTGGAACAGTCGTATGCCCTAGGATGGAAAGACGGCTCTGGTGTGAAAACACACAGACACACACACACGCACACACACACACACACACACACACACACACACACACACACACACACACATACACACACACACACACACACACACACACACACACACACACACACACACACACCAGGCGCCTGTTTGGCATGGTTCGAGTCGAAGTGAGGGATTGGCAAGTTTACCTGCGGCGCACACCTCGGTTCCAGGAGCGGGATATAGATGTGTGGGGAGTGGGTGGCTTTAAATGGGAGGGAGGGGGTATATGTATGTGTCAGCCCTGCCCTCGGCGTGTGTGTGTATGTGTGTTTATGTACCAGGGCAGGGGCACTGAATTAGTGGTCAGGAGCGCGGTTACAGGGAGGGTGCGGTCTCGGCGGAGGCAATCTCAGCCAGTTACACTTCGGCGCTGCAGTGTTCAAAGAGGCTCCAGGTCTCTCCAGCTCGGTCCGCCTTCTTCCCCCGATCTGCCGGCTCAGCAGCTCCGGCACCGTCCGCAGCTGCCCGCCGCCTTCCGAAGCACCCGCTTTTGACTCCCCTGCCTCGGACGTTTTCCCATCTCACTTTCCGTCACTTTATCACCTGTGAAATTCTCTCCGCCTGCTCGCCGGGTCCCCGCGGGCTCTGGTTGCTCGCCTATCAGTGGATCGCACAGACTTTTAGGTGGCCCGTTCTCACTCACACACACACTCTTTCTCTCTCTTTCGTTGCCTGATCCGCCGTTCTCTGCGGTTCCCGACACACTCCCGCTATCCTGACGTACTCTACCTCCTGCTTTTCTCCATCTCTCTATTCCCCGATCCCCCTGCACCCTCCACCTTAGCACCTCGTTGCCTCTCTTTCTATCCCGTTTCTCTCCCACTACCAATACATCTCCCCACTCTTTCCCCGCCGTCTTCCTTTTATCCCTTCCTTTTATCTCATATCTTTACAATTATATTCTTAACTGTTTCTGACGGTCTTTCTCCTCTCTCTCTCTAGTTCTCTCTCACGGTCCTTGACATCGCTTCGCAGCGGGATCACCCTCACACTCCCCTCCCTCACGGGACTTCCCATGCACCGTCCGGAGAGAGGTCGGTGGCGGCCGGAGCAGTGAACGCCGGGGTGGGTCGGTGCGCTCCCAGGGACGCGGAGTGGAGAGCCAGCGTGCGCCCTGGATGGGGGTCTTGGTCGCAACCGGGCGCCTAGGCTGATCGCCACTCTGGAGAGGGTTAGGGGTGGGAGGGTGGGGAAAGGAGGGAGGGGTGTGTGTTTGTGTGTGCTGATAACATATACCCCCTGCGTGAGGGGGTATAGGCTGGAAAGGGTGAGGGTGAAGAGGTGTGCCGGGGGAGGCTTTCAGTACTGCCCTGACCCGCCAGTTGACTGTGGGGACTCTGGCGATGAGACCGTGGACGTACTGCTGCTGGTGTCCGCTTGGGTTCCGCTCCTCTGCCCCGGCGCCTTGGGCTGCGGCCCGGGGAGAGGTTACGGCAGCCGGCGGAGACACAACCGAAAGCTGACGCCTCTCGCCTACAAGCAGTTCATCCCCAACGTGGCCGAGAAAACCCTGGGAGCCAGCGGCAAGTCGGAGAGTAAGATAAACAGGAACGCGTCCCGCTTCAAGGACTGATTCCGAATTACAACCCCGACATCATCTTCAAGACGAGGAGAAATCCGGCGCGGACAGGCTCATGACACAGGTAGGAGAATAATGTGGGGGACATCTGTTAGCAGTCACTCAGCCCACTCTGCCCGTGCCAAACCCGGGCACTATCCAAAAAAAAATCCCCGCAGCCTTTTTCATCCAAATCCCTCTGTGAGAGTTACCTCCGTATTCACGTCGCGAATGGCAGCAAAAAAACAAAAAAAAAATGTTCTTCTCTTCTCCCCTCTGGATCCTTTGCCAGTCCCGTAAACATGCCTTAAAGTGTAAGATCAACAGAGTTTTGAGAGGGAGTCTTGGGCAGGTGCCCGGCACTGTGTCAAAACCTTGGCCAAGGCAGGTTGAACCTTTAAAAAAAATTCTCCAAGCCTCTTATACAAGGTTCACCAACCTTACAGTAGAGAGAGAGAGAGAGAGAGAGAGAGAGAGAGAGAGAGAGAGAGAGAGAGAGAGGGTGGGGGGAAAAGACAGGGGTGGGGGAGAGAGAGAGAGAACGGTCCAATGCTCCCTGTACCTCTCCACCACCCACCACCCTTCACTTCCTTGTAACTCGCCTCTCAAACTATCCCTGATCCACTTGTTACTGAATGTGGCCGCGAGTTCCCTCTCCCCCGGACAACGAGCTTGTTTTCTTAAATTATTATTATTATTATTATTGCCAAACATATTAGAAAGCTAATCAATTCTCGGGAACAGTCTTAGGCGCCCCGTGTTTACCTAGTCCCTTGCAAACACTAAATGCCCTTTGCCCCGACTATCCTCTCTGAACCCTTCCCGATCAGTTAGAGTGAGTGAGTGTATGTGTGTGTGTGTGTGTGAGAGAGAGAGAGAGAGAGAGAGGAGAGAGAGGAGAGGCGAGAGGAGGAGGAAGAGAGAGAGAGAGGAGAGAGAGAGAGAGAGAGGAGGAGAGGAGAGAGAGAGAGAGAGAGAGAGAGAGAGGAGAGAGGGAGAGAGAGAGAGGAGAGAGAGAGAGAGAGAGAGAGAGGAGAGAGAGAGAGAGAGAGAGAGAGAGAGAAGGCGGTGGTGGTGGTGGTGGCTGGGGGCTCTCCAACAACACTAGAGTTTCCATAGCTTTTCAGGGGAAGAAAGAAATATCATTCATGTATGTATTAAACTCAAACAATTTCTTTTAGACCAACAAAATGATTCCAATTATCCAATATTTCCACTCCAGTGCAGTGTGTATTTTTTTAAAAGAAAATATGTTATTTATATCACAGGATATTTGTTTAAGCGAGCGTTAGGTTATTCCAAAACAAAAACGGCGCTGTCCTTTTTTTTATTTTCCCTGTAATGAAGCGGAAA